>NC_056433.1:31173476-31307205 GCF_018296145.1 Oncorhynchus tshawytscha | reverse complement strand
TGATCAGAAGTGGGTACACAATATCATAGAATAGACTTCTCAATATACACTTTCACAAGTTAAATAGACAGGATATGTCTATCTAAGTCCAATAGACCTCCATAGAAAGGAGAGAACGTGTTTTCTCAATAAAAACAGACGTCTCAATGCCAGTCAATAACGTTAGAGCATTCAGCGATCCTGCAGAGTGTTACTTAATATATCGATAATGTATCAAGCTTTCCCTCTGATTCTGTTGAATGATGTTTGAAGGTGCGTGTGGTTTGACCTGCTTAGTATTCATATTGACGTGCACGTTGAGCGCTATGACAGGTGAGGTCACAGGTGCACTCGTCAACCGTCTGCTCCGAAATTTACTGCACTTTGTAAAAATAAAAAAATGATGCCGGGCGCTAAACATTACCAGAATACGCCAGCCACTCGATCTTGCTCGCTTTATCCATAAATAACACACCAGCTTATAAATGTTAGAAGGGAGAAGAAACAGAACGGGTTAATCGAGCAGAAATGTCTTCTTCAATTATAATTGGAGCGTCAGTTGTCACACTGTTACGTCCGACAGCCGTGACAGGTATACAAAATCGAGCACACAGCCATGCAATCTCCATAGACAAGCATTGGCAGTAGAATGGCCTTACTGAAGAGCTCAGTGACTTTCAACGTGGCACCGTCATAAGATGCCACCTTTCCAACAAGTCAGTTTGTCAAATTTCTGCCCTGCTACAGCTGTCCCGGTCAACTGTAAGTTCTGTTATTGTGAAGTGGAAATGTCTAGGAGCAACAACGGCTCAGCCGCGAAGTGGTAGGCCACACAATCTGAATGGAACCGCCGAATGCTGAAACACTTAGCGCGTAAAAATAATCTGTCCTCGGTTGCAACACTCACTACCGAGTTCCAAACTGCCCCTGGAAGCAACATCAGCACAATAACTGTTCGTTGGGAGCTTCATGAAATGGGTTTTCATGGCTGAGCAGCTGCACACAAGCCTAAGATCACCATGCGCAACGCCAAGCGTCGGTTGGAGGGGTGTAAAGCTCGCTGCCATTGGACTCTGGAGCAGTGGAAACACGTTCTCTGGAGTGATGAATCACGCTTCGCCATCTTGAAGTCCGACGGATGAATCTGGGTTTGGCGGATGCCAGGAGAACTCTATCTACCCGAACGCATAGTGTCAACTGCAAAGTTTGGTGGAGGAGGAATAAAGGTCTGGGGCTGTTTTTCATGGTTTGGGCTAGGCCCCTTAGTTCCAGTGAAGGGGAATCTTAACGCTACAGAATACAATAACATTTTAGACGATTCTGCCCTTTCCTGTTTCAGCATGACAATCCCCCCGTGCACAAGGCCAGGTTCATAGAGAAATGGTTTGTTGAGTTCAGTGTGGAAGAACTTGACTGGCTTGCACAGAGCCCTGACCTCAACCCCATTGAACACCCTTGGGATGAAATGGAACGCTGACTGCGAGCCAGGCCTAATCGCCCAGCATCAGTCCTGGAACCTCAGTAATGTTCTTGTGCCTGAATGGAATTAAGTCCCTGCAGCAATGTTCTAATATCTAGTGGAAAGCCTTCCCAGAAGAGTGGAGGCTGTTATAGCAGCAAAGGGGGGACCAACTCCATATTAATGATATGAGATGCTCGACGAGCAGGTGTCCATATACTTTTAGTCATGTATTGTATGTAGCATTTCAATTTCATGTACAGTGCAGCATTCAAAAATATATACCTGAACTACTCTTTAACAAAGTTGTTCAACATTGAAATTATTTGGTCAAGAAAATGAATAGAAGTGCATATACTGTACATATCCTACATTACGGCTTCCTATATCGCAACAAAGCATCCTTCACTCATGTTGCCAAACACCCTCGTAAAACTTACCATCCTACCGATCCTCAACTTCGGTGATGTCATCTATAAAATAGCCTCCAACACTCTACTCAACAAACTGGATGCAGTATATCACAGTGCCATCTGTTTTGTCACCAAAGCCCCATACACTACCCACCATTGCGACCTGTACACTCTCATTGGTTGGCCCTCGCTTCATACTCGTCGCCAAACCTACTGGCTACAGGTTATCTACAAGTCTCTGCTAGGTAAAGCCCCATCTTATCTCAGTTCACTGGTCACCATAGCAGCACCCACTCGTAGAACGTGCTCCAGCAGATATATCTCACTGGTCACCCCCAAAGCCAATTCCTCCTTTGGTCGTCTTTCCTTCCAGTTCTCTGCTGCCCATGACTGGAACGAATTGCAAAAATCTCTGAAGCTGGAGACTCACATCTCCCTCACTAGCTTTAAGCACCAGCTGTCAGAGCAGTTTACAGATCACTGCACCTGTACTTAGCCTATCTGTAAACAGCCCATCTATCTACCTACCTCAACCTCATAAGGGTATTTATTTATTTTGCTCCTTTGCACCCCAGTATCTCTACCTGCACATTCATCTTCTGCCAATCTACCATTCCAGTGTTTAATTGCTATATTGTAATTACTTCGCCACCATGGCCTATTTATTTCCTTAACTTACCTCATTTGCACTCACTGTATATAGACTTTTTGTTTTCTTTTGTTCAACTGAATTATTGACTGTATATTTTGTTTATTCCATGTGTAACTCTGTGTTGTTGTATGTGTCGAATTGCTACGCTTTATCTTGGCCAGGTCGCAGTTGCAAATGAGAACTTGTTCTCAACTAGCCTACCTGGTTAAATAAAGGTGAAAAAAAAATAAAAAAAATAAAAATAAAATACTATTCCAATAACATACCCTCTTTGTTTGACACTGCAAGACAGAATATCTCAGCCCTATATGTTGAGACTCAGAGCTGCGTTGGACACAAACGTAGATTGCCACTTGTGAGAGGAAGCTTCAAGCAAAGACCAGCTGGTGATACAGACAGCACTGTAGTTTCACGTCTGTTCAGGAGAAACACAAGGCCACGCTGCTATGCGCTTTTGAAAATCCGAATGTGTTAATGCTGGAGGGATGTTCAACAAGCAGTATTAACCAACATTGATCTACAAATCATTAGGGACACATTCAGTCAGACAAATGTGTGCATCCTGAAGCTGACTGTGTAACATGCATTGGCATGAAAGGACAAAGTGAACATTTTAAATGAGACATTGCCCCTAAAAGAAATGGAATTATGAAACTCTGAAAATAATTTTGTTACTGTATGTAACTGGCCAAGAATATGTTAACACACTGTATTGTGATGATAATTGCCTGTTGAATAGTAGGCCTTCAAGGCTGAAGTGATAGGTGTGGTTGGAGGTGTGTCCAACTCACAGGTGCCATCTTGAATTGGGCTGCAAGCCCAATGTTTGGGTGGTCAGTAGTTTCCACAGCCACAATGTCAAAATTGGCTACATAGTAAAAATGTATGAAAACAAAAATGTCCTTTTTGGTCTTAATTTAAGGTTAGGGTAAGGCATATGGTTAGCAGTGGTAAGGGTTAGGTTTAAATCCATATTTTAAGAAGATAAATTGTATAAATAGGCTGTGGTTACCAATAACGACCAATTGTTTGAGGCGAGCCTTGTCACGATGCCTCGATTGTCTTGGCAACGCCAAGCACATTCACATAGAAAACCCCCTAACTAAATGTCCCTTCTCTGTCACGAATGTTGAACACAGGTATTTGAACATACTCTGCCGATTGTCTGTGGTGTTGATTCTTCAGCTGGTCCAAATTGTAGACACAATATCCTCAGTATTAGTAAACTGACTTTGTGTGTGTGTGGCAATCAAAATGTTTGCTCATGACCAAAGTACATGCACGCGATGCATGCATACTAACAGGCGCTTACATGGTTTTGTACCTGAGCCAACTGGCACTCTAAAAATGTTGAGCAGCTGAAGGACCAACCGGTAGAGGTAGTTCAAATGTAATTTTATTAAACATTCTGGCTTGTAAGGAAAATGTCCTCTATTTTGCAGTGCTTTGTTTCAGACTGTATATGTATCAAAGTCCGATTTTTTGGGGCAAAGTTGAGCCCAGCATTGTTTGCTAAAAATAGTGATTTTAGGCCACTTTTCTCTCATATTCCAGACTGTTTTAGTGGACAGAGCTATCCATTTCCATTAGACCTATTGGATTTCTGTTGGATAATTGACTTTATATCTTCGTTTTTTTAATGGTTTTTAATTGGACCGAAGACCCAAAGCCTCAACCAGAGGTTCACGTAGGGCTCAGGTTTTGATGTACATCTTCGGACAGTTGGCTCTGACAGGACTATTCATTTGTTGAACCCCTATGATTTTCCAATCGATAGACTGATATTGCAAAGACCAAGTTCCCTAATCTTTCATTTCTGACAAGTTTGTGGTTTATGAAAGTAACTTTGCCTTGTGTCGAGCCCTATTTCTTGTTAGTTCTTTTTGTTTGGAAGAAATCGATAGATACACGTGGTAAGAGGATGAAAGGAATGTGGTAGGTTTTGGACAACACCGTGGATAGAAGAAGCCTTGTAAGGGCACTGTGCACCTCGTTTGTAATCCTATCGAGTGTTTGAATGTTTAATACCTATTATGTAGAACAGGGCCAAAGTGAGAGATTCAATTCATAAAATGTTGATTAATTGACTGATTAGCTGAAGCCTGTGTGTCATTCTCATGCTATAAGGGACAGTGCGCCCATATATATATATATATATATATATCACATAATAGTTTAACTGACATTAATTATAAACTTTGTCAGAGATTTGTTTTCCTAATGAACGGATTAGCGTCTATATGCTCGTGATAACATGAGCCCGGCTGGACGGTTTGGACCTCTTCAGGAATTAAATGGGGAGAACCGTGAGATGTCATCAATGTTTCAGTGCTTCGCAGTGAAGCGAGAACCGAAAATTATGATACATTTTGGCAGTAATGGATGATTGTTAATCTACTCTGTCACATTGTCTGCTAAATCGCCTTAGTCTGCAGAAAAATGTTGAGTGAGGCGTGTGTGGCAGCGCTTTGCATATCAATTCTATTAGCACATCCGTAATGTGTTGCTCTCATCCACTGTAGATCCGTCTTGGGGTTTAGCATAGAGCTAGAATAAGTAGAATGGACATTTCAGGACAATTATCCATTATGTGGATTGGCAGCCATATTGGGTGTATTATTTAAAACGTTTGAGGAATTAACAACTATCACCTGAGGAATTGATATGCAATCAATTACAGGGCCTTCAGAAAGTATTCACACCCATTGACTTTTTCCACATTTTGTTGTGTTACAGCCAGAATTTTAAATTTATAAAATGAAAACATGTTGTCACTGATTTACACACAATATCCTATAATGTCAAAGTGGAATAATGTTTTTTGAAATGTTTACAAATGAATTAAAAATGAAAAGCTTAAATATCTTGAGTCAAGTATTCAACCCCATTTGTTAAGCCTCAATAAGTTCAACAGTAAACAACAAGTCACATAATAAGTTGCATGGGACTCACTGTGTGTGCAATAATTTAACATTGTTTTTAAATGACTACCTCATCTCTGTAGCCCACACATATGTAATGTCCCTCAGTCGAGCAGTGAATTTCAAACACATTCAACCACAAAGACAAAGGAGCGTTTCCTTATGCCTTCCAAAGAAGGTCACCCTTTGGTAGATGGTTAAAAAAAATATCCCTTTGAGCATGCTGAAGTTATTAATTACATGTTGTATGGTGTATCAATACGCCCAGTTACTACAAAGATACAGGCATCCTTCCTAACTCAGTGGCCGGAGTTCAATGGCTGTGATAGGAGAACGCTGAGGATGGATCAACAACATTGTAGTTACTCCACAATACTAACACAATTGACGGAGTGAAAAGAAGGGAGCCTGTACAGAATAAACATATTCCAAAACATGCATATTGTTTGCAACAAGGCATTAAAGAAATACTGCAAAAAATGTGTAAAAGCAATAAACTTTTTGTCCTGAATACAAAGTGTTATGTTTGTCGGGCAAATCCAATACAACATATTACTCGGTACCACTCTCCATATTTTCAAGCATAGGGGTGGCTGCATCATGTGATGGGTATGCTTGTAATCATTAAGGACTTGGAAGTTTTTCAGGATGGAAAAGAAACAGAACCTGTTTCAGTCTGATTTCCAAATTACAGAGAAAGACAGAGCTGTAATCACTGCCAAAGTTAAACATTTTTGCAATAAAACAATAGTTCATTTTAATACTATCCAATTGGTAGTTACAGTCCTGTCCCATCGCTGCAACTCCCGTACGGACTCGGGAGAGGAGAAGGTCGAGAGCCGCGCATACTCCGAAACACAACCCAGCCAAGCCGCACTGCTTCTTGACACAACGCCCGCTTAACCTGGAACCCAGCTTCACCAATGTGTTGGAGGAAACGTACACCTGGCAACCGTGTCTGCGAGAATTGTGCCCGGCCCGCTACAGGAGTCGCTAGTGCGCGATTGGACAGGAACATCCCTGCCGGCCAAACCCTCCTCTAACCCGGACGACGCTCGGCCAATTATGCACCGCCCCATTGGTCTCCCGGTCGCGGCCAGCTAAGACAGAGCCTGGACTCAAACCAGGATCTCTAGTGGCACAGCTAGCACTGCGATGCAGTGAATTAGACCATTGCAGCACTCGGGAGGCCCTTCTACAAAGTATTGACTTCAGGGTGTAAACTCTATATTTCATTTTCAATTAATGTGCAAAAAAAAAGGGGGAATTATGTGTTGATGGGTGAGAAACAACAATGCAATCCATCTTGAATTCAGGCTGTAACACAACAAAATGTGTAATAAGTCAACGGGTATGAATACTTTCTGAGGGCACTGTATCTCTATGCTTATCACATCATCTCTCAGAATGCTTTGTTCTTCATGCAACAACAATACTATGGAACACAATATCTATTTTACCCATTCTATGTACACTGAGGAAAACATGTTGAGGCCAATGCTTTCCACAGTTGTGTTTGGGTGGTGGACTATTCTTGATACACACAGAAAACTGTTGAGCGTATGAAATCCAGCAGTGTTGCAGTTCTGGACACATTCAAACCGGCACGCCTGGCACCTAGTACTATTGTACTATAGTACTATATAGTACTGTTCAAAGTCACCTAGATCTTTTGTCTTAGCCATTCACCCTCTGAATGGCACACATACACAATCCATGTCTCAGTTCTCTTAAGGCTTAAACATCCTTCTATAACCTGTCTCCTCATCTACACGAATTGAAGTGGATTTATTAACAAGTGACATCAATAAGTGACCATAGCTTTCACCTGGATTCACCTGGTCAGCCTGTCATTGCAAGAGCAGGTGTCCCTAATGTTTTGTACACTCAGTGTACATGGCAGCCACAGCCTTGTTATCTTGTTGTCGTTCTAGACATCCAGGGTCCTATCTAGACACTTCCTCAGGCCCAGCTATGTATCACACCAGTGACAGAGGTCGGGGCAGACAGTGGTAGCAAAGCACCAATTTGTTTCTTTGCCAACTGCTCTAAAACACCACTGCCTGGAGAAGGGAAGACAGGACAGGTGTAACAGGTGATGAGGGAGAAGAAGACGACAGAAAGGTTGCAGAGCTTTAATAGTTAGCCATTTAGGTTTATCGAACATGGGACTTCAGGGGTTTAGAAAAGGATTTACATGTAGCTTATTTGAGGTATTTTTGCATTTTCATTTCAGGTTTCTCCTTTGTTGTTGTTTTCCATTTGCACTTTTCATTACACTTGATTGTTTGGCGTATACAGTATGTTAGCTTTGTGCCCAAGGGCATTCAAGTCTTTGAAAACTACTAGGAGTAGTTTCCACAGAAGTAAATATTTTCTTTCGTAAAGTTTGTTTGGTGAACTGTTGCCTTGAGATAGACGTGCGTTTGTGGAGCCAGCACCTTAGAAACTCCATCCCTCATGTCAAAGCTTTGAGCATCTGCCTCTTTACCTGTGGCTCGGTGTCTTCAAAAATGGCGTACTCCTTTATCGGAGTCGTGATGTTTATGCTGTTGGGAAGATGTATTGTTATGCATTAAATAACTATCATAGTATGCAGCTTGGCTACAACCGCAAACCAGCTTCCTCCTCCCACTCAAAATACCTCAGGTCGAATATACAGAGTGTTCGCTTCAGTGTTTGATTTCATTCTGTGTTTTACTACTTTACTTACTTCAATGTCAAAAACACTGCAGTGGGGGGGACAGCTTGGATCTGCAGTGACTGAGGAGCTGTTCTTTGGCTTGCAAGCCTCCCCCTTTTTCCTCCAAACAAAACGATGGTCATTACGGCCAAACAATTCTATTTTTGTTTCATCAGACCAGAGGACATTTCTCCAAAAAGTACCATCTTTGTCCCCATGTGCAGTTGCAAACCGTAGTCTGGCTTTTTTATGGCGGTTTTGGAGCAGTGGCTTCTTCCTTGCTAAGCGGCCTTTAAGCTTATTTCGACATAGGACTCGTTTGTGGATATTGATAATTTTGTACCTTTTTTCTCCAGCATCTTCACGAGGTCCTTTGCTGTTGTTCTGGGATTGATTTGCACTTTTTGCACCAAACTACATTTATCTCTAGGAGACAGAACGCGTTTCCTTCCTGAGCGGTATGACCGCTGTGTGGTCCCATAGTGTTTATACTTGCATACTATTGTTTGTACAGATGAGCGTGGTACCTTCAGGTGTTTGGAAATTGCTCCCAAAAATGAACCAGACTTGTGGAGGTCTAAAATTTTGGGCTGATTTCTTTTGATTTTCCCACAATTTCAAGCAAAGAAGCACTGAGTTTGAAGGTAGGCCTTGAAATACATCCACAGGTACACCTCCAATTAACTCAAATGATGTCAATTAGCCTATTTTCCAAGCTGTTTAAAGAAACAGTCAACTTAGTGTATGTAAACTTCTGACCCACTGGAATTGTGATACAGAGAATTATAAGTTAAATAATTTGTCTGTAAACAGTTGTTGGGAAAATGACTTGTGTCGTGTACAAAGTAGATGTCCTAACAGACTTGCCAAAACTATAGTTTGTTAACAAGAAATTAGTGGAGTGGTATAAAACTAGTGTTAATGACGCCAACCTCAGTGTATGTAAACTTCCGACTTCAACTGTATTTATGTCTCGCTGTTTTCATTAGTCTCCAAAATGAGATCCATATGTCGGCCTGGCTCTCCGCCATCGCTATCCCTCCCAGCAGGTACTTTCTGATTCTGACGTCCTTTTGTGTTTGGGCTGAGCAGTGAACACTCTGCCAGTTTTGCTGATAGGTGGCAGATTGCCTCAGACCCTCCCAGTGGAACACAGAGGAACTTTGCACACAGCTCTCTCTCCTCCCTGTTAATGTCTTATTGAAGGGGAGGAGGATGCTGACAGGGTGGTTATCATTGGATCATGTCTTTCTCACATTCACATCCATCACTTCCCGATCACATGCTGGAACCACATGCACCCCATGTTTTTTTTTTACAGCAGTAAAGCATCATAGTCCAACCACCTTAGTATGTTTGTTATACTGCCTACTGGGGCTAGTCATAATAGGCCTGAGTAAGAGACCTGGGTTCAAATAGTATGTGAGGGTTTGATTGAGCCTGTCTGTAGTGCCATATCGGGCGGGGGTTTGCACTTTTGGGACTCTTCCATGGGTTCCATTGCACCAGACAAGCTCAGGCAAGCTCAGTGGAACACAGTTCAATGACATCAGAGAAAGCAAATACAATGGGATTACCCATATTGCATTACTGTATGTGTGGCAATCTATTTACTTCACATATGCAAACTGCAGGACTCAGGGCCCTCACAGGCCTAAGCCTTGCTCCTAATGCATAATCATTCCAATGGCATATGTATTTATTGGCTTGAAGTAGGTGTGGAAATTGCCTACTCTCTTTTGTTATCATTATTTCAGGCTTGTTTGTATCGGTTGTTTTCTGAAAAAATGCAGTTTAATGCAGTTTAATTTGAGGCTTGGGCATTTTGCGCAAACACAACACCGTGTTCAGCTATTTAGGCACACCTTAAAACCCCATTCTTCTCTCGGTTGCTTTACATTATTAGTGTGGTACTGCGGTATAATTTGGCTATAATTGCTTGTGAGGTTGCGGTGGGGCAGAATACTGAGTAGGACAACCTTTTGAGTAAAGAGGCTCGTGGTGTTTGTAGCTGTGGCTAAGATTATTTTACCATCCATTACGGGTGATTAAGGTTGATGTTCCCTCTCTAAAGCACTCTCATATTGTATGTTCAAAGAACTTGAGTGTTTCAATGCACTCTCCTGTGATCAGGATTCCTGAAGCGTATTCAAGAGCTTTCCTTCAGCGATTGTTGAAATAGGATCAAACGTAATCGCCCAATCGAATATATCGAACATGACATGCGTTGGACGTGCTAAAAAATACTTCTCTCTCTCTCTCTCTCTCTCACTCCCCTAGGTTTCATTTATGTTTAAAGCCCCTCAGAAATCTCTCACTCCAACTCAATCTCAACAGTAAAAACCGGGTGCTTTTCAACTTGACAGACAGTGTATTTTTCATTAAAATACTAGAAATGTGTGAAAAACGTCACACGTGGCACATTCTCTACTCCCGAAGCGAGGGGAAAGAATCACGGCGGATCACGACATTAAGAGTCATCATCAGACGGAAAGCCACAGACCTCTGACATCACATTCCTCCTGACAGTATAAGTCACTAATGCAGGGGAGGAACAAATAGTGCTTGTAAGGGCCAAGGTCCTCATACGTGCAGAGAGTGTCACTGTGTGGGAGTATTTATGAAGTCCTTCAAAGGAGAGGGGAATTTCAATCTTTTGTGACAGTATGGTTGGAAAGGAGAGAAGAGGAGGATACTTGAAAAAGCTTTACATCAACAGGTGAACCCACGTAACCCAGGGTAGATGCATATTCCAGTGTTGGCAGAGCTACCACCAGAACCCTTGTTAAATAAATAGTCCAAATAGCCCCCCCAAAAAACAAAAAAAAAACGATTTGAAAGTGCCTTTCTATTGAAGTATCACATGGTATCTTTTAGTTTTACTGGTTAGCTGACATTGGGCCATTTATTTGCCAGGTGTTTATAGAGGGGGAACCTGCACCCCTCAGCATAGCAGCAAAAAAGGACGAAGAAATGAAGGATCGGTGCTTCACACAGCAACAGCGAATAAATATACTGTGGTTATAGTGGTTATAAAAATACTGAAGGTATTCCAGTTCTTGGAAATGTCTTGTAATGATTCACATCCATCCTTCGTGTCTTAAACTGGTAACAAGCTACTGTATGTAATAAAGCAGCCTACCGCTTAAGTGGAATTCTCCCTCAGTGAGAGTTAGAAACATATTGATTTTGCCTGTGCAAAACATGGCACAGTTCTCTAATGATGATTTGGTGCTCTGATCACCTCAGGCTAGTAGTGATTTTTATCCACTGGTTATGCAGGGGAGATCCACTTAATCTTTGTGTCGATACTTCCCCCCAACTTCCTCTTTGGATGTGCCTTGCCATTTCTCTCTCTCTCTCCTCTCTCTCTTTCTCCCTTTCTCTCTCTTTCTCTTTCCCTCCCCTCTTACTTTCACTTTCCCTGCTCTCTCGCTCTCTTTATTTCTATTTCCCTCCCCCTTTCTCTATTTCTCTTTCCCTCCCCCTTTCTCTATTTCTCTTTCCCTCCCCATTTCTCTCTTTCTCTTTCCCATCCCATTTCTCTCTCTTTCTCTCTCTCTCTCTTTCCCCCCTCTCCCTCATCCCTTTCTCTCTCACCTCTCTTTCTCTCTCTTTCTTTCAGACAGTTGCCATTTCTGCTCTTGCGCACTACGGGAGTGGCGTCTAACTTCATTGTATTGATGTTGCATGGCATTCTTGGTATCATCACTGCCTCACGATATCGACGAAAATGACTCTCAGAAGACGGACACAATCCCAGAGACCTAGCAACAATATAAAATAAAGCAGTAATGGATTTAAATGCTGTAATTATTATCTGTTTAAAAAATGTCCTTTTAAAAGTTGTGAGTTTTGTTGTTGCCCCCAGGCCAGACGACTCGCTGTAGTTCCTATCCCAGGTAAACACACACCACATACACAAACACACAGTCTCCCTTCGCCCCTATGGCGTGCTTAAGACCAACGTGTAGTGAAGGGGAGAGAGCAGTCACTTTCATGCACCGGCGCAACGGTGTAGAGGAGTGGAAATAAATGAGTGGAGAAGAAGATACTGAGGGAGAGCGAGAAGGAGGGAGGGAGAGATGAGGGAGATATGAGGGAGAGCGAGAAGGAGGGAGGGAGAGATGAGAGAGAGGGAAAGATGAGGGAGAGCGAGAAGGAGGGAGGGAGAGATGAGGGAGAGCGAGAAGGAGGGAGGGAGAGGGAAAGAGAGGGCGAGATGAGGGAGAGGGAAAGAGAGGGAGAGATGAGGGAGAGCGAGAAGGAGGGAGGGAGAGATGAGGGAGAGGGAGAGATGAGGGAAAGAGAGGGAGAGATGAGGGAGAGCGAGAAGAAGGGAGGGAGAGATGAGGGAGAGATGAGGGAGAGCGAGAAGGAGGGAGGGAGAGATGAGGGAAAGGGAGGGAGAGATGAGGGAGAATGAGAAGGAGGGAGAGATGAGGGAGAGATGAGGGAGGAGAGGGAGAGATGAGGGAGAGCGAGAAGGAGGGAGGGAGAGATGAGGGAGAGATGAGGGAAAGAGAGGGAGAGATGAGGGAGAACGAGAAGGAGGGAGGGAGAGATGAGGGAGAACGAGAAGGAGGGAGGGAGAGATGAGGGAGAGCGAGAAGGAGGAAGGGAGAGATGAGGGAGAGGGAAAGAGAGGGAGAGATGAGTGAGAAGGAGGGAGGGAGAGATGAGGGAGAGATGAGGGAGAGCGAGAAGGAGGGAGGGAGAGGGAAAGAGAGGGAGAGATGAGGGAGAGGGAGAGGGAGAGATGAGGGAGAGCGAGAACAAGGGATGGAGAGATGAGGGAGAGGGAGAGGGAGAGATGAGGGAAAGAGAGGGAGAGATGAGGGAGAACGAGAAGGAGGGAGGGAGAGATGAGGGAAAGAGAGGGAGAGATGAGGGAAAGAGAGGGAGAGATGAGGGAGAACGAGAAGGAGGGAGGGAGAGATGAGGGAGAGGGAAAGAGAGGGAGAGATGAGGGAGAGATGAGGGAGAGGGAAAGAGAGGGAGAGATAAGGGAGAGGGAAAGAGAGGGAAAGAGAGGGAGAGATGAGGGAGAATGAGAAGGAGGGAGGGAGAGATGAGGGAGAGGGAAAGAGAGGGAGAGATGAGGGAGAGCGAGAAGGAGGGAGGGAGAGGGAAAGAGAGGGAGATGAGGGAGAGCGAGAAGGAGGGAGGGAGAGATGAGGGAGAGGGAGAGATGAGGGGAAAGAGAGGGAGAGATGAGGGGAGAGGGAGAGATGAGGGAGAGATGAGAAAGGAAAGATGAGGGAAAGGGAGAGATGAGGGAGAGGGAAAGAGAGGGAGAGATGAGGGAGAGGGAAAGATGAGGGAGAGATGAGGGAGAGGGAAAGAGAGGGAGAGATGAGGGAAAGGAGGGTGAGATGAGGGAAAGAGAGGGAGAGATGAGGGAGAGGGAAAGAGAGGGAGAGATGAGGGAAAGAGAGGGAGAGATGAGGGAGGAGAAGGAGGGAGAGAGGGAGAGATGAGGGAGAGGGAAAGGGAGGGAGAGATGAGGGAGAGGGAAAGAGAGGGAGAGATGAGGGAGAGATGAGGGAGAGGGAAAGAGAGGGAGAGATGAGGGAGAGGGAAAGAGAGGGTGAGATGAGGGAAAGAGAGGGAGAGATGAGGGAGAGGGAAAGAGAGGGAGAGATGAGGGAAAGAGAGGGAGAGCGAAACAGAGGGGGGAGGGAGAACCATACAGAGAAAGGAGGGAACTACCATGAAAGGGGAGAGGCGCCAATACAGAGAAAACGAGCGAGGAAATCTCTCAAACTGATTGAGTGCCAGCCAGACACACAGGGAGAATCATCTAAAGCACAGGTATAATGAACCAGACTATGTAGCAGTCCCAGGAAGCGTTCTAAAGGAGAACATAATGAATTAACTTTTTTTTTAAGAGACTTCCCCAGAGACCCACAAATGAGGCAGTGTGGATATGTCAGACAGGTCTTCCAACCCCTTTTGTGTGAATCATAATAATATTTTGGATGTTGTCTTGCGAATAACTCCAACAGGAGTTTTGATGAAATGACACTCAACTGTCGCTCTCTCGCTCCCCACAGCGACACCTACTCTGTACGATAATGAAATGGAAAACAATATTTCACTCAGGTTTAGAGATTCCTGTTCACACGACGACAAGACACCACCACACGTTGACTTCCATAGCAACCGGTTTCTGGCGAGGAATGATCGAAAGAAAGAATGAAGTAAAAGTTTGTGAAGGTGTGTTGTATGTGTGTCATACAATTCATATGTACCCATGGGAACTGCATCCCCAAACATGTTATTTAAAGACAATGCAAATATAGCTACACTCTTAGAAAAAGGGGTTATTTGAGGGTTTTTCTCTTTTTGGAAGACGAGAGTTCTTTGTAAGGCAACGGGTTCTACCTAGACCATTAATCATTCTAAGAACAGTTGATGATTCTTTGAAAGCCAAGAAGGAATCTACATAGAGCTCTTCTGCATCTGAATAAACTTTTTGGGTGTTTTGTATATTTATACCCTCATATGACCAATATATTTGACATACAGTGTATTCGGAAATGATTTCGACCCCTTGACTTTCCCCCATTTTGTTACGTTACAGCCATATTCTAAAATGGATTAAATGAAATGTTTTCCTCATCAATCTACAGACAATACCTTATAATGGCGGAACAGGTTTTTCATAAATGCTTGCAAATTTCTAAGTAAAAAACATAAAATGCTGTATTTATATACATTTTCAGACCTTTTGCTTTGAAACTCGATATTGAGCTCAGGTGCGTCCTGTTTCCATTGATCATCCTTGAGATGTTTCTACAACTTGATTTTAGTCCATCTGTGGTAAATTCAATTGATTGGATATGATTTGGAAAGGCACACACCTGTCTATATAAGGTCCCACAGTTGACAGTGCATGTCAGAGCAAAAATTAAGCCTTAAGGTCAAAGGAATTGTTAAGGCACAGATCTGGGGAAAGTACCAAAACATGTATGCAGCATTGAAGGTCACCAAGAATACAGTGGCTTCATTCTTAAATGGAAGAAGTTTGGAACTGTGAGCTCGTTGGAATGAGGTGAGGACCAAAGCGCAGTAAGTGTTCATCATATATTTATTAAACCGGGAACACTAAACACAATAACAAAGGAGAAACGAAACAGTTCTGAAAGGTGACAGAACAGAAAACAATCACCCTCGAAACACAGGTGGGAAAAGGCTGCCTAAGTATGATTCTCAATCAGAGACAACAAACGACATTTGCCTCTGATTGAGAACCAAAACATTTTTGCAGCATTGAAGGTCCCCAAGAACACAGTGTCTTCCATCATTCTTAAATGGAAGAAATTTGGAACCACCAAGACTCTTCCTAGAGCTGGCCAAACTGAGGAATTGGGGGAGAAAGGCCTTGGTTAGGGAGGTGGCCAAGAACCCGATGATCACTCTGATAGAGCTCCAGAGTTCATCTGTGGAGATGGGAGAACCTTCCAGAAGGACAACCATCTCTGCAGACAGAAGCCACTCCTCAGTAAAATGCACAACAGCCCGTTAGGAGTTTGCCAAAAGGCACCTGAAGACTCTCAGACCATGAGAAACAAGATTCTCTGGTCTGATGAAGCCAAGATTGAACTCTTTGGCCTGAATGCCAAGCGTCACGTCTGGAGGAAACCTGGCACCATCCCTACGGTGAAGCATGGTGGTGGCAGCATCATGCTGTGGTGCTGTTTTTCAGCAGCAGGGACTGGGAGACTAGTCAGGATCGAGGGAAAGATGAACGGAGCAAAGTACAGAGATCCTTGATTAAAATCTGCTCCAGAGCGCTCAGGACCTCAGACTGTGGCGAACATAAACCTTTCAACAGGACAACAACCCTAAGCACACAGCCAAGACAATGCAGGAGTGGCTTCGGGATTAGTCTCTGAATGTCCTTGAGTGGCCCATCCAGAGCCCATACTTGAACCCAAAAATAGCTGTGCATTGACACTCCCCATCCAACCTGACAGAGCTTGAGAGGATCTGCAGTGAAGAATGGGAGAAACTCCCCAAATACAGATGTGCCAAGCTTGGAGCAGAGATATTCACAAGTCTCTGAGGTAAAGTCCGAGACAAGTCTCAAGTATTTTAGTGCCAAGTCTAAGTCAAGTCCCTTTTGGCAATGGCTTTCTTCCTGCTGTGGGTTAGGTCTATAAACCTTGTAAATTATTTGAAGAGACTCCCTTGTTCATTGGTTCACACTTGTATGAAAGAAAGCACATCAGGCACTATTTCAATCAAAATACATTTCCTTTTAAAATGTAGACAGTTTACATGAATAAAAGTAATTCAACTGGATATGAAAAATAGCTAACATAACATTTTAAAGTGCATGGTATTTTGTGTCACACAGTCTATTTAACTTCATTCTGTCACACAAACAGAACATCTGTAGGTGAGGAAAGATACATGAAGATAAATGACAAGTATGCATGTAAACCAAAATGACTAACAACTGTTCAATTACTGCACCACTAAAGTGTCCTATATATGACCTTTATCCCTAAAATATACTTACTGACCTGGACACATAACAGAAATACAATTTTCTGTAACAAGTAGCAAATTACTTCCTGTGCCCTAAGACATTTATGTTGCAGAGAGGTTACATTTCAGAAAGATGAAGTTTGTCATCGTTCTTGCACTGAGCCTGGCACGATGAGGGCGCATGATGAGGCCTCCATGACTAAACACTCTCTCCACTGGGGCACTGGTGGCAGGTACAGCCAACACTGTCATTGCTACCTGGTTGAGCCTTGAACAGTCTTTTGCATGCATTCCCCAAAAAGATACTTCAATGTGGGGTGGCAGGGTAGCCTAGTGGTTAGAGTGGTGGAGTTCAAACCCCTGAGCTGACAAATCCCTGAACAGGCAGTTAACCCACTGTTCCTAGGCTGTCATTGAATTTGTTCTTAACTGTCTTGCCTAGTTAAATAACGATAAAAATGTAGCAAATCTGCTCTGACAGATGACTTTATGTCTCCTTTCTTCTTGCTGATCTTGTTGCGGTAGCCAGAGAATATTCTGGAGGTTTTGGCAGGTGGCTGTTCTTCTTCTCCACTAATACTCTCCGAAACAGTGACTTGATGTACATGATGAAGAATATAACAGTATGTACATTGTACATGAAAATAAATCTTCATTATTTGAATGCAAGTGGCTTAGAAAACATTGCATGTTGCAATGCATTGTACCTACCAATCAGACTCTCCTTCAATTGAGCTTTATCTTCAAGTGGTATGCGGACATCATGATCAAGCCAGAACAGGCAGAAAGATGGGTTCAGCAGTGCAGCCATTATGTATTACATTGTCATCAAATGGACGTTTTGTTGCCTGTTCATCCGAGTGCTCCATTCTGACATTCACAAACACCCCCTGGAATCGGTGTTTGAGTGACTGCCGCGGTGCTTTTACTAGACCTGACTGGGTGACGACTTGTGCTCAGTATACTTTGCAGATGATAGTTGAGTGACAGTACACAAGGAAGGGCAGCACTGAGAGTCACCACTTTCTCCCCCAGAGTAAGGTCGGTGGCCTGCACAAAAAGTGTACAAAATGTCCACTAGCGCCAATAGCTGTCTCCATTCCCTTGGTGATAAGCAGAGCTCCTTGTGACCTTGGGCCTCAAGTAGAGTATTGAGGCTTTGTTGATTCAGATTGGTGACTGCTTTAACAACCCGAAGGACGGAATTCCATCTGGTAGACACAGCAGCAGGGATACTACAATTGGCTCCGAACTCAGCTTCACATGCTTCTTTCAGACCACAGGTAGTATGTAGTAAGCTGCAAAGTTTAGTTACCTTAGCCATCACACAGTTTATGTTTTTTGTTTCCTTTAGTCCATCAAAGCAAAAGGTCTCTAAATCACAGTTGTAATGAATGGGCAAAGCACTGGAAGCACTGTTTCCTGCAGTTGGTTTAGATAGCTTCTACATCAGCATTGTACTCTTCACCAAATTCTTCCCATAGGCTTCCCATCATCATCATCGCTTGCTTTGGGGAAACAAACTGTGAAGGCCCTTTTCATGTTTGCAGCGTTATCACATATGATATCATCTAATTGATGTTTTATGGCAAAATTATCGCATATTATTTCACGTGTCACTGATTCTTTCCCCAGTGTGTGACCCTGTGAATCTATCACAGCTCAACAGAACTGACTCCAGTCTGGGTGTTTTTTTTCTCTTCCATGGACCATGTAATGGGCCGTTACTCTCATAAAGCCCCTCATGGTCCTGTCAGTCCATATATCTACAGTGACAGACACTGATTCTGTCTGTTCTAGGGCACTTTTGATTGTAGCCTCTTTGTTCAGTGTTAAGTCATGCAGGCGCCTGGTCAACGTGGGCCTACTTGCTGGTCTATATTTGTCATCTACCACTAACATGAAGTGCCTAAAGTGAGGGTTGTCCACTAAGGACATAGGCAGGTTGCAGGTAATTAATAGGTCTTGCAGTGGTAGCCTCTGTTATGGCCTTCTGCCTGGGGGGGCCCTGGCTGTGCACATGGACTCCTATGGTGGCCAAGAATGAGTCAATGCTGCTCTGTCCTTCTGTCCCTGCGCTGGTCACCTTTGCTTTGCAGAATTCAGTGAAACTGCAGATGAACAACATGATGGATAGTTGTTGCTGACTGGAGATGGAAGTACAAGGACACAACCAAATATATATTTTCCAGCAGAAATGTCCAAGAGGTTGCATGCTTTGAACTCTAGTTTCATACTAAGCTACTTCCTAGGACCAGGCTACAACAGAAAGTACATTACATCTCAGAGTGGTATGCATGACGCCGAGATGTAACTTAATAATCTCTGCTAAAAAGTAGACATTTCCAGTTAGCTAAAAGACGACACACAAGAAAGCTAGCTATATATCTAGCTGGCATCTTCTTAACAGACTACTATTAGTCTAACCACATTGTAATGTTGTTAGCTAGCTAGCCTAACTGACCTCTCGGTGCGTTAACAAACGTTGGGTGAAGTTCGATGGAGTTGCGCCAGCATCTTTAATGTTAATTCCACCAGTTTTGAAAAACAGCATTTTGGTTTTTTTTGCCACTGGCATTAAACTGCAGGTTCTTGTAACCAAATGTAATAACGAAAGCCTCACCACCTGATGACATTGTTGCTGATGTACGATTGTTTCGCTGTAGTACTACAGTGACGTACGAATTGACGCAGACGTTCTAGAACGTTTTTCAGCCTTCTGTATTAAACTACTTTCTCTGTGTTACAACCCCGCCTCTTCCATGTTATCTGACAGAAAATGCACAACAAAAACTTATCCCAGTACTGACTTGCATTGTTCACGAGTCTCATCTAGGGTCCAAGTCAAGTTTCAAGTCAATTGATCACTACAAGCCAGAGATAGAAATTCGAGTCCAAGTCAAGTTGCAAGTCATTTTCTGAGACTCAGACTCAAATGTCTATCTCTGGCTTGTAGTGTCATACCCAAGAAGATTCGAGGCTGTAATCGCTGCCAAAGGTGCTTCAACAAAGCACCTGAGTGAAGGGTCTGAATACTTATGTGAATGTGATATTTTATTTATTTTTTATGAATTTGCAAACAATGTTTTGTCATTACGAGGTATTGTGTGTATATTGATGAGGGAAAACATATATTTAGAATAAGGCTGTAACTTAACAAAATGTGGAAAAAGTCAAGGGGTCTGAATACTTTTAGAATGCACCGTACATGGATTACCTAGAAGCAACAATCATAGCAAAATATCAACATAATTCCTATCAAAACATCATTAGACAAGTGAATGATGTTAACTGAAATAACAAATAACCAAAAAAGACAGACATTTCAGCAAAATTACAGTTCTTTTCCATATAATGTAAAATTAAAATATTTTTCCCCTTAATTAAGTAATGTGCAGCTTTTACAATCCACATAAGTACTAAACAGATGATTTACAATAATTTGATGGTAGTTGACTACCATTTAGTTTTTTTACCACAGCATTCTGTAGTGATACGCCATCCCCCATCTGGTTTGGGTTTAGTGGGACTATCATTTGATTTTCAACAGGTTAATGACCCAACACACCTCCAGGATGTGTAAGGGCTATTTGACCAAGAAGGATAGTGATGGAGTGCTGCATCAGATGACCTGGTCTCCACAATCACCTGACCTCAACCCATTTGAGATGGTTTGGGATGAATTGGAGTGAAGGAAAAGCAGCCAACAAGTGCTCAGCATATGTGGGAACTCCTTCAAGACTGTTGGAAAGCATTCCAGGTGAAGCTGGTTGAGAGAATGCTCAGCGTGTGCAACATTGTCATCAAAGCAATGCGTGGCTAGTTGAAGAATCTCAAATATCAAATGTATTTTGATTTGTTTAACACTTTTTTTGTTTACTACATGATTCCATATGTGATGTCTTCACTATTATTTTATAATGTAGAAAATAATACAAATAAATAAAAATCCTGAAATAGGTGTGTCCAGACTTTGGACTGGTACTGTCTGTATATGGTAAAAATGACAGCCATCTACAGGGGCAGTACACCAAAATGTTAAATATGCTTACTTTTATTGACAACAAGTGATTCATCCATTGATATTGAGAGAGAATGACCAAAACTAGGGCTTAGATATATTTTTTTTGCTTACCCCACAGCTAGCATTAGCATCGCTGCTAGTGACACAATTGGAGTGGTAGGGCCTATGGCAGGGTGCTTCAAAAATTCATGGCGAAATCCTCAAAGTCAATTCAAACCAAATGTTATAGCAACCGAAATACCATAACAAGAGGCACATATAGAATATTGGAGGATATTATGGGAATTCTGGTATTTAAAGAACGTTTCCCGTAAAATAAAAATATTTCAGAGAATACGCACAAACAGTTCTACCATGTATTCATACCGCTGACATACTTTTCTAAGCTGTTTTGACTGCAGCTAAGAATATATGAAAGGTAATTTAGATTTTGATCACACTTATGCCTAGTTATAACCATAGGGGAGTACGTAATCTGCAGATGATCTGTCTATCTGGTCAAAATCACTGATACGGCGCCCCCTCCACCCTCTGGTGGTATGGATAACTTGTAATTATGTCTCCAGAGAAACCTAGGACATTTCTTGGAATCTATCTATGAAATTACTATTGGTGGAATTAGGTGGTTTTGGCTGGGACTTTATTTTAAAAAAAAGTCCATCCTGATACAGAAACGCCAAACAATGATTTAGATTTATAAACAACTGGTTTATTGGCAAAGTCATGAAAAACTGGAAGATTTGAATGAACCACCTATTGGGATATGTTTAAAAACAAGATGCCTCTGGGATCGTCGGTAGTATGGGGGTTATGTAGTGCCTGAGCATGATTGTTTACCTGTTTAAACTTTATCAAGAGTTTGAGTAATCTGAAACTGCTAAAAGATAGCTGTGAGAATATTTATCGGTACCTAGAGTATAGGAATTGTTGTGCATGTGTCTGGTATTCCCTTAATCATTTTACATATCCAGTACTGACAGAGTTATCTTTGCCATGATCTCTGTCTTTAAAATGTGTTTTTTTTCTCTGTGATTTTATTGAACAGATAGTAGGAGAAGAGAAGGGAATCGGAGTGAACAAGCAGCGTTTTGTATGATACGCAGCAAATTGGCAAGTGCTACCTAGGGTTTTTTGTGTGACTGAGTGGTGTTAAAGAACCCCAGCGTTGAGTGTGATTACATTATGTCGCTTTCACTCTGAATACTCAAAACCATATCCATCATTATCATATTTCCCAGCATCCTCTATTGTAGGTTGATTTTCAGAATTGCTTGTTTTAATATCTGTGTTTAAGCATGTACATTGATTGGTTTATTAA
Source organism: Oncorhynchus tshawytscha (assembly GCF_018296145.1). NCBI lineage: Eukaryota > Metazoa > Chordata > Actinopteri > Salmoniformes > Salmonidae > Oncorhynchus > Oncorhynchus tshawytscha. The sequence goes on along the minus strand of NC_056433.1, from coordinate 31,285,257 downwards.
TCTTATGCTGCGCAAAGATAAATAACATACATTTTTACAAACAAATTACATCTGTTAGTAGTTGGATTTATTGCACCAGTTACGGAGATGGTTGTTCCAGTTTAGATGATCGAGGTAGTCTTCATACCCTGGCAGTCATTCTAAATGGTGGTTGTGGCTGATTCAAAGATCCAATTGTTGAATATCTTCACTTTAGCTGGATTCCAATAGGAATTACACATCATTTTGCAAGCCAGTATAATGTTACTTGGAGGCCTGATTTGGCCTAAACCAGGAGTTTAGACCACTGTGTTAGGGTGTAACTAGGCCCTAAAAGAAAGGACATATATACAGTATGTGATGTATTGTCAGAGTTACATTTTTGAAATAACAAAACTAAAGGGTTCTTAGCAGAACCATTCATAGAGGGTTATAGGAAGAATCTTTAGACGATGAAAGGGTTATTGGTAGAACCATTTATAGAGGGTTCTATGAAGAAGCCAAAGAACCCTACATGGTTATACTTAGCACCTTTCTTTCTAAGAGTGTAAACACAACTTACAAATCGATACTCTATGTACACTATTCAGTAAAATACATCCATATCAGTCTATCTTATTCCCCTAAGAGACAGTTATCTACCACCGAGGCCAAACAAAACAACAGAAGCCTTGTTTGGCATCAGCAAACACAAAATGACAGCTCAGTGGCAGCTTTTCCCATTGAAAAGAACAGACCTCTCCTGCCACTGTACTATACAAACAGATGGTTATTAAAGGGACTCGCAAAGCAATCCCCACACAGACCGATGCCATGCGCCATCCACAGCCAGGGAGATCCAGCCAGGCTGTCTGGTCTCAATCCCCCCTAGAGGGCACCTAACTGGGGAAGGATCGCAGAGGAGTCTTTAACCCACCCACCCCTCCTCCTCACCAGACGAGAGTGCTTGTCAGCTGATCGATTGATGTCTGCGCCTGATAGGCTGGACGGTGTGTAGTCGGTTAAAAGCCAAAGTGATCAATCAACCACCTGCTAACAGCCTCTCCAGAAAGAGGACGGATCCCTCAACGAGCCAGAGAGAGAACCTCCTCTGCTCCCCCCCTCCTCTTTTCCTCCACTACTCCTCTCCCCTGCTCCTCTTCCTCTCCTCCTCCTCCTTCAGTACATTGTACTGATCTATAGCAGACCTCCCACAGAAGCGAAGTGTGAACGACCGGTGTTCAAACCCATGTCTCCCGTGCACCTCAAGATTTGGTTAGCCCCCTGAGCTAAAGGCCCTTAGCTTGAGCCAATGTAAGTATTCAGGTCTAATGAAATGGTCATCTCCCTTCATCACATGCCTCGAAAGGGAGATGCCAATTTTAAGACGAACAACAGTTTTTCACAGGTCACTATTACACTATCCCAAAAGGTTCACCATTCATTCTCAACCGTCTCCACTCTCATCCCAATATGTTCATTTGAAGGGTGTGGGCTAGTGTAATGAACCGGTTAAATGCCAAAGTGTAATTGAGAAGGAGGAATTCATCAAAAGAGCATTGGCTGTCGGGCCCTGCCAAAATGGGACTAAATCACTCTTGAAGATGTCGTCTCATTTTCGCTGCTGTATTATGAAGACCGTTCATCATTCTCCTGGAATGAAAGACAGTAGAAAGACACTGTAGTGTGCTAGTACATGTTGGGTCTTTGCTATGGCCTTTGACAGAAACTGGCCTGTGTTTAACTGCCTCCCACATACGGCGCCTTCAGAAAGTATTCAGACCCCCTGACTTTTCCCACATTCTGTTAGGTTACAGCCTTATTATAGAATCGATCAAATCGCTCCCCCCCATCAATCTACGCACAATACTCCATAATGACAAAGCTAAAACAGGTCTTTAGAAATTTTGGGGCTCTGGCTGGGCTACTCAAGGACATTCAGATACTCCCGAAGCCACTCCTTTGTTGTCTTGGCTGGGTGCTTAGAGTCTTTGTCCTGTTGGAAAGTGAACCTTCACCCGAGTCTGAGGTCCTGAGAGCTCTGCAGCAGGTTTTCTTCAAGGCTCTCTCTGTTCTTTGCTCCGTTCATCTTTGCCTCGATCCTGACTAGTTTCCCAGTCCCTGCAGCTGGGAAGACATCCCCTCACCATGCTTCACTGTAGGGATGGTGCCAGGTTTCCTCCAGACGTGACGCTTGGTATTCAGGCCAAATAGTTCAATCTTGCTTTCATCAGACCAGAGAATCTTGTTTCTCATGGTCTGAGAGTCTTTCGGTGCCTTTTGGCAAACTCCAAGCGGGCTGTCATGTGCCTTTTACTGAGGAGTGGCTTCCGTCTGGCCACTCTACATTAAAGGCCTGATTGGTGGAGTGCTGCAGAGATGGTTGTCCTTCTTGACGCTTCTCCCATCTCCACAGAGGAACTCTGGAGCTCTGTCAGAGTGACCATCGTGTTCTTGGTCACCTCTCTGACCAAGGCCCCTCTCCCCTGATTGCTCAGTTTGGCCCGGGCGGCCAGCTCTAGGAAGAGTCTTGGTGGTTCTGTAAGAATATTTCGAAGGTAAATACACAACGCAGAGGACTAAAGGTCAAGAGGGAATGAACGATCAATGGAAATAGTGTTTTTTTAAATGAATGATCAATGGGTCAGAGACATGGGAGGAATTTGTCTGTACATTGAGCCTGAAACAGGATACTTGTTATTTGGCCATTGGCCCAATTTTACTGCAAGGAATTCTAATTGGTCAACCACAGGCTAGAGTTGGTGGTTATAAATTTCATCCTGTCACTTTGTTCTATGGATAAAATCACTGGGGAGAAAGAACATCGATCCCTCTATTCCCCAGCATGATTCGTTCTCTTTGAATAAACCTATTTTTCTCCCCCTGATTTGCTTTGGGGTCTGTCATTGAAGAGTAACATCAACTGCTAACAGTTCCTGTCACGTTCTGACCTTAGTTCCTTTGTTTTGTCTTTGTTTCAGTATGGTCAGGGCGTGAGTTGGGGTGGGCAGTCTATGTGCGTTTTCTATGATTTGGTATTTCTGTGTTTGGACTGGTATGGTTCTCAATCAGAGGCAAATGTCGTTTGTTGTCTCTGATTGAGAATCATACTTAGGCAGCCTTTTCCCACCTGTGTTTCGTGGGTGATTGTTTTCTGTTCTGTCACCTTTCAGAACTGTTTCGTTTCTCCTTTGTTATTGTGTTTAGTGTTCCCGGTTTAATAAATATATGATGAACACTTACCACGCTGCGCTTTGGTCCTCACCTCATTCCAACGACGAGCGTCACAGTTCCAAACTTCTTCCATTTAAGAATGGAAGCCACTGTATTCTTGGTGACCTTCAATGCTGCATACATGTTTTGGTACCTTTCCCCAGATCTGTGCCTCGACACAATCCTGTCTCGGCGCTCTACGGACAATTCCTTCGACCTCAAGGCTTGGTTTTTGCTCTGACATGCACTGTCAACTGTGGGACCTTATATAGACAGTTGTGTGCCTTTCCAAATCATGTCCAACTAATTGAATTTACCACAGGTTGACTCCAAGTTGTAGAACCATCTCAAGGATGATCGATGGAAACGGGATGCACCTGAGCTCAATTTCGAGTTTCATAGCAAAGGGTCTGAATACTTATGTAAATATGGTATTTATGTTTTTTATTTGTAATACATTTTTTTAAAACTGTCTTCGCTTTTTCATTTTGGGGTTTTGTGTGTAGATTGCTGAGGATTTGTTTTTATTTAATCCATTTTAGAATAAGGATGTTTGGAAAAGGTCAAGGGGTCTTAAACGCAATTTAGTTTTTACCAACTATAAGTTGCGGCACTCATACATGATTCCCTGCTCCTTAGTGCTCTCTCTGTTTCTGTGTCTGTGGCTCTCTCTGTGTCTCTCTCTCTCCCTGTCTCTCTGAAACATACAATTACAATTGCCAACCCATGCCTTTGAATACAAATACCAAAGCCTACTGTTTCATGTTATTCGTACTGGTTTCTCAAATCAGTAGACAACCAACTCTCTAGTCTGAAAGAACTGCAGGTCTGCTTTTGAAGGATAGGCAGGGAAGGTGAAGGTGAAACAAAGCAACACAACAACAGCAAGAGAAGAAGAAGACGACAAGAGGAAGTAGGAACAGCTGGAGACATCCAATTACTGTAACACCGAGACGCTTGACACGAATCCTCCGTGACACGTAGTGTTGCTTGTTAGTGAACGAACGCATCGTCACGACAGACGGCTTGCGCTAACTAGAATCTAGTGTTTTATTATTTTAAGAATGGAATTCTGAACTCCTCACATGCTTTTTTGGGCGGGCAGGATAGGAGCAGGAGCAAGGAGGTGGAGTAGAGGGAGCAGAAATGCAGGGATCGAACCGGGATCCCTCTGCTGCAGGGGGATGCAAATGTTTCCGAGGGCAAAAGTGTCACCCACTTGACCAGACTGTGGTGAGAGTCAAACGTTTCTAATGGGAGAACAAGGAGCTGTCAATCTATTCCAGATACACTTGTATTGTTATTTATTACAGTTAGTGGAACTTTGTTAATTGAGCATGATCAGGGCTGTTGTAATGTGTGTGTGTGCGTGTGGTTCAGTAAGTGTGTGTGTGTGTGTGTCTCTGTGTTCATGTGCGTGCATCCATTCGTATGACTGTTAATCGATGCCGTGTGGCTGTGTTGTTCTGTATGTCTCTCCCAAGTCCTAGTCATCTCTCTCCAGGCAGGCTAAGACCTCTCCTGCTATATTGAGGCCTGAACTGGCTGAGCTTTGGAGAGAGAAAGAGGGATTTCAAAGCTGTTACGTTAATGGGAGGGGTAGAGAAAGAAACCATAAAGCTGCAATGGATAAAAGGAATCAATAAACGTTCACGCTCACATGTATATACACACGCACACACACACACACACACACACACACACACACACACACACACACACACACACACACACACACACACACACACACACACACACACACACACACACACACACACACACACACACACACACACACACACACACACACACACACACACACACACCTCTCACATACCTGAGCTTGAATGATGAGCATCCACCAGGGAAAAATTCTCAAATTCTCCAATTTCTCCCCTTGACTGAACCCCCGCTTTCCTCCCTGCTCCCTCGCGGCTCTCTTCTCATCAGAGAATTTTTTTTTTCTTCGAAAAGACAGATCTGCCCTCTTCACCTCAGAGAGAGTTCACACTCATTTTCATTCAAAAGTTGTCTGCTGAACGTTTACTGAACGTTTACTGAATGTCCATATGATGTAGCTCAAGCCTCAAGGTCGTTTACCAGATAATGAAGTGCAAGTTATACATTTATAATTATTAATAATATTTAGGGCTAGGGTCCTTTTTTCAGTATTTCCGCCTGACTGACTTGCCCAAAGTAAACTGCCTGTTACTCAGGCCCAGAAGCCAGGATATGAATATAATTGGTACCATTGGATAGACAACACTTTGAAGCTTGTATAAATGTTAACATAATGTTTGAGACTATAACACAATTTATATGATAGGAGAAAATCCAAAGAAAAACCAACCAGAATTTTTTTGTTTGAGATCCCATGCTCTTACAATGGAAAGCTATGGGTCCTATGCAATTCCAGCTCCCAGATTGCAATTCCTATGGCTTCCAGTAGATGTCAAATAGTCTTTGTTCAAGGTTCGAGGCTTGTTTCTTCCAAAACGAGGAAGAATTTTGAGTTTTGGCACTGGGAGCACTTGCTAATTTTATATTTCTATTGAACATACTGTCGGGAGAACAAGTATTTCATACACTGCTGATTTTGCAGGTTTTCCTACTTTCAAAGCATGTGAGAGACAGAATCTAAAACAAAAATCCAGAAAATCACATTGTATGATTTTTAAGTAATTAATTTGCATTTTATTGCATGACATAAGTATTTGATCACCTACCAACCAGTAAGAATTCCGTTAGTTAAAGAATTAGTTTTTCTTTAAGAAGCCGTCCTGTTCTCCACTCATTACCTGTATTAACTGCACCTGTTTGAACTAGTTACCTGTATAAAAGACACCTGTCCACACACGCAATCAAACAGAGTCCAACCTCTCCACAATGGCCAAGACCAGAGAGCTGTTTAAGGACATCAGAGATAAAATTGTAGACCTGCACAAGGCTGGGATGGGCTACAGGACAATAGGCAAGCAGCTTGGTGAGAAGGCAACATCTGTTGGCACAATTATTCGAAAATGGAAGAAGTTCAAGATGACGGTCAATCACCCTCAGTCTGGGGCTCCATGCAAGAACTCACCTCGTGGGGCATCAATGATCATGAGGAAGGTGAGGGATCAGCCCAGAACTACACGGCAGGACCTGGTCAATGACCTGAAGAGAGCTGGGACCACAGTCTCAAAGAAAACCATTAATAACACACTACGCCGTCATGGATTAAAATCCTGCAGCGCACGCAAGGTCCCCCTGCTCAAGCCAGCGCATGTCCATGCCCGTCTGAAGTTTGCCAATGACAATCTGGATGATCCAGAGGAGGAATGGGAGAAGGTCATGTGGTCTGATGAGACAAAAATAGAGCTTATTGGTGTAAACTCCACTTGCCGTGTTTGGAGGAAGAAGAAGGATGAGTACAACCCCAAGAACACCATCCCAACCGTGAAGCATGGAGGTGGAAACATCATTCTTTGGGGATGCTTTTCTACAAAGGGGACAGGACGACTGCACTGTATTGAGGGGAGGATGGATGGGGCCATGTATCACGAGATCTTGGCCAACAACCTCCTTCCCTCAGTAAGAGCATTGAAGAGGGTTCGTGGCTGGGTCTTCCAGCATGACAACGACCCGAAACACACAGCCAGGGCAACTAAGGAGTGGCTCCATAAGAAGCATCTAAAGGTCCTGGAGTGGCCTAGCCAGTCTCCAGACCTGAACCCAATAGAACATCTTTGGAGGGAGCTGAAAGTCCGTATTGCCCAGCGACAGCCCCAAAACCTGAAGGATCTGGAGAAGGTCTGTATGGAGGAGCCAAAATCCCTGCTGCAGTGTGTGCAAACCTGGTCAATAACTACAGGAAACGTATGATCTCTGTAATTGCAAACAAAGGTTTCTGTACCAAATATTAAGTTCTGCTTTTCTGATGTATCAAATACTTATGTCATGCAATAAAATGCAAATGACTTACTTAAAAATCATACAATGTGATTTTATGGATGTTTGTTTTATATTCCATCTCTCACAGTTGAAGTGTACCCATGATAAAAATTACAGACCTCTACATGCTTTGTAAGTAGGAAAACCTGCAAAATCGTCAGTGTATCAAATACTTGTTCTCCCCACTGTACTTCTTTGAAATATGAAATATTATAGTTTAATTACATTTTAGGGTACTTGAGGATTAAATAGAAACGTAGTTCGACTTGTTTTAACAAAGTTTAGCGGTAGCCTTTTGGATTTCTTTGTCTGCAACTCAAATCGATGGTGCCAACTAAACTGACTTTTTGGGATATAAAGAACGATTTTATCTAACAAATCGACCATGCATGTTGTAGCTGGGACCCTTTGGATTGCAAATCAGAGGAAGATTTTCCAAAAGTAAGTGATTATTTAATCGCTATTTGTGATTTTATGAAGCCTGTGTTGGTTGAAAAATATGTTGATGTGGGACGCCGTCCTCAAACAATCGCATGGCATGCTTTCGCTGTAAAGCCTATTGTAAATCGGACAATGCAGTTTAAGCTTTTAACCGATATAAGACACTCGTATGTACCTAAATGTTTAATATCCATAATTTTTACGATTATATATTTGAATTGCGCACCCCCCATTTTCACCGGAGATTGTCGACAGGTGTCCTGCTGACACTACTCCTAGCCCTAAGAAGATCTATATAGATTAAGATCAAATTAATGCTCTACCTAATCACCAGGTGAATTTAATAATTTGTGTTTAACAGTTACGTACCTTATTATGACTGTTTTAAATTAAAATGGTCAACAATAAACAAAAATAGCTTCTTAGCAAAGAGCAGTTTCTCAAGCAAGAATTTTGCTCTGACCGTCTGGGAGTGCTCTGAGTGTGGAGGGGAAAATCTGAAAATAAGCTGTTATTGGTAGAGAGGTTTGGAACGCTCTTTCTTATTGGTCTATTAACAAATTTACCGCGTAGTGAGGACTCCATCCCACCAAAAAAGTATATCTTACACCAAAAAGGCATTATCTAATTTTCACAACATTATTAAAATATTATTACAACCAACCTCTTTAAGTGGCGCTTAGGATTCACCCCATATAGACAGAAGAACAATAAATGTCTTGTAAATTCTGGTGTGATATAACTAGTAATATGACCCAACAGGTTTGCAGGGGACAGACCTGAGCTTGAAAAGTCCAACTGAGCAAACACAACTGTGGGAAAGTGCATATTCCTTGGTTGCTGGGGCAACCGGTCTCTTGGTAGAACGGTCTTATTGGTGGGATATGGAAGTGTGGAGTGTGTGTGAGAGAGAAACAGAGAGAAGGTGTGTGTGAGAGAGAAACAGAGAGAAGGTGTGTTTGTGTGTGTGGGCGGTGAGGGGGGTGCATAGGTGCGTGTGTCTGTGTGTATGCAAGAGAGTGATTGTGTGTGTGTGTGAGAGAGAGAGAGAGAGAAAACGAGAAAGAGAAAATGTAATAACAAAGACCCCGACTGACCCAGAGACTGTAAACAACGACTCCCCCCTCGGTGTAGAGCAAGGATCTAGATCTACCCATGTAACAGTCAACATACGCTACGTTATCTGTCCTTACTCATCCTTCATGTTAAATATCCCTCCATCTACTCTCTCTCTTATGGATTATTCAAATGATGGGTCCCTCATCTAAGGAATTAGAGTGGTAGACATATGGTCCTATAAATTGGCTTCATCGGATAACACATTCTAGCTGAGCGAATCTCTATGATATACTGACACCTGTGTGTCCTAATGCACTATTACTTCATTCTGAGCTAGCTGGTGGATGCGTCCAAAATGGGGCCCTATTTCCAACATAGTGCACTACTATTGACCCGAGCACTATGGACCCAGGTCAAAAGTAGTACACTAAATAGGGAATACGGTGCCATTTGGGACGTAGGCCAGTGAGAGCAGTGAGAGCTGTGCCTGTGTCACCCAGCAAGATTAAAGTCATAAAACCTTGCAGGGAAATGACGTGACATTTCAGCCAAGCAGTAAAACTTCTTGGTCTCGGATGCTACTCTCTTTCACACTGTACTGTAAATCCGCCGCTAGCAACAAGAGGGTTTACAGTCAACTAGATATTTGCATGGAGTTGAAACATTGTGTGTGTGCGACGGTATCTGTATCTGTGTATGTTCACGTGTGTGTGTGTGTGAGAGAGAATGACTGTGTAATGCACAGTGAGTATATGTGTGTGTGCCTCATCCATCAAGTGGAAAAAGAAGGGACAATGAATGACATTGAAAAGCGGCAGCAGACGTGTTCTGTAGTACATCACTCACTCATTATCTCGCTCTCTGTCCTCTCTCTCTTTCTCTCTCTCTTTCTCTCTCTCTCTCGCTCCCTCTCACTTTCTCTTTCTGTTCTTCTCACTCTCTCCCTCTCTCTCCCCTTCTCTCCCTAACGCTCTCTTTCTCTCTCCCTTTCTCTCTCTGTTCTTTTCTCTCTCTCCCTCTCTCTGCCTTTCTCTCCCTATCGCTCTCTCTCTCTCTCTCCCTGGGACACAGAGGCCGATCACTGATAGCAGATGTCTCTAATTGCTGAGGGGAACTCCGGCCATGTCTCTGTCTCCTCTCCCTCTATCCCTCTCCTTCTGGCCCTGCCAGAAGCTAACGACCCCAGAGCCCCAATCACGCTATCTGCCCATAACTGGCCTTATCTCCCACCTTCAGCATGCCTCTGCAGCCAGCCCCACTACTAGGGAAGGACAAGAGGAGGGGGAGATGGAGGGTGAAGAGTGGGAGGAAGAGATGGGGGTGGAGGTAGGTACAGGGGAGAGGGGGAGATGGCGAGCAAGTGGGGGATATGGAGGGAGGGACATGGAGTGGAAGAGGAGGGAGATGGAGGGAGAGATGGAGTGGAAGAGGAGGGAGATGGAGGGAGAGACATGGAGTGGAAGAGGAGGGAGATGGAGGGATAGACATGAAGTGGAAGAGGAAGGTGAAGATGGAGGGATAGACATGGAGGAGGGAGATGGAGGGAGGGACATGGAGTGGAAGAGGAGGAGAAGATGGAGGGATAGACATGAAGTGGAAGAGGAAGGTGAAGGGGGAGATGGAGGGAGAGACATGGAGGACGGAGATGGAGGGAGATGGAGGGAGGGCATGGAGTGGAAGAGGAGGAGAAGATGGAGGGATAGACATGAAGTGGAAGAGGAAGGTGAAGGGGGAGATGGAGGGAGAGACATGAAGTGGAGGAGGAGGAGATGGAGGGTGAGACATGGAGTGGAAGAAGAGGGAGATGGAGGGATAGACATGGAGTAGTGCAGGAGGAAATGGAGGGAGGGAGGAACATGGAGTGGAAGAGGAGGAGGGAGATGGAGGAAGAGACATGGAGTGGAAGAGGAAGGTGAAGGGGGAGATGGAGGGAGAGACATGGAGTGGAAGAATAGGGAGATGGAGGGATAGACATGGAGTGGAAGAGGAAGGTGAAGGGGGAGATGGAGGGAGAGAAATGGAGTGGAAGAGGAGGAGGAGATGGAGGAAGAGACATAGAGTGGAAGAGGAAGGTGAAGGGGGAGATGGAGGGAGAGACATGGAGTGGAAGAATAGGGAGATGGAGGGATAGACATGGAGTGGAGGAGGAAGAGATGGAGGGATAGACATGGAGTGGAAGAATAGGGAGATGGAGGGATAGACATGGAGTGGAGGAGGAAGAGATGGAGGGATAGACATGGAGTAGAAGAGGAGGAGGGAGATGGATGGAGGGAGGGAGGGACATGGAGTGGAAGAGATGGAGGGATGGACATGGAGTGGAGGAGGAGGAGATGAAGAGAGAGAGACATGTAGTGGAAGAGGAGGAGGGAGATGGATGGAGGGACATGGAGTGGAAGAGGAGGAGGGAGAGAAATGGAGTGGAAGAGGAGGAGGAGATTTAGGGAGAGACATGGAGTGGAAGAGGAGGGGGAGATGGAGGGAGGGACATGGAGTGGAAGAGGAGGAGGAGATGGAGGGAGAGACATGGAGTGGAAGAGAGGGAGATGGAGGAAGTGATATGGAATAGAAGAGGGAGTGAAGGGGAGATGGAGGGAGGTTGAAGGGGGGTAAAAATGAGGCAGACTGGCTGGGAGAGGAAGAAGGAAAGATGGAGTTAGGGATTAGGAGCGAAATGGGAGGGACGGGGGGAGGAAGATGGAGGTGCTGGATGGAGAGGGGCAGAGTAGCTGGGAGAGAGCAGGGTTGAGGGATGGGATAATGAATGAGGTAAGTAAGAGTGAGGAGAGGGATCAGTTAGAGGATTCAGTTAGAGAGGAAGTGGGAGGAAGGAAGGTGAAAAACATGATAGAGGTGGAGAAGGAGAGTGGGATGTGAGCAGAGAGCGAGAGAGTGAGAGGGAGGAGAGGTAAGGAGGAGAGATGGAAAGACACAGAGGGCAGGAAAGAGATGGATAAGGAGATAGTGAGAAGGAGAAATAACTAGAGAGAGACAGTCACAGAACGAGAGACAGCCAGTGAGTTAAGGAGAGCGAGATAGAGAGATAGAACGATGGAGGTAGGGAACTTAGGAGTCCATCTCCTGCACACTGCTCCTGCTGTCTGAGCACCTCTTTAAAATCAATTGAAGAAATTACCATGCAGCCAGAGTTCCAGCATTAGGATTTAATAATTTCATCTTCCTCCTCCGGTGCCTTTATCCCCTGGCCTCTCAGTTAATCTCTGCAGCACAGCCCCAGTGAATAATTAACCACGGCAGTGAGCAGGGAGATGATGAGCAACATACACACACACACGCACACACGCGCACACGCACACGCACACACACACACACACACACACACACACACACACACACACACAGTCTATCAGTCACACACACACGCACGATGAGCAGTGTACACACACACACACACGTGCACACAATAGCAGGCATTGACGCACACACACATTTAGGAATACACATACACTATCTTTGATGAACACACACACACACATACATCTAAGAACACAGACACACACCCTACAGTGCATTATTGATGCACACACACACATTCAGGGATACACATGCTTTCACACAGAAGCACACACCGCGGCAGGCACAAATACACACAGTGTACACACTCACGCGTGCACACACAAACTACTCTTATCGCCCAGCACGGCACACCGTCTCTCTCTGTTTCCTCTCTTACTCTCTTCTATCTAATTCCCCCCTGGCACTTTAGTAGATATCACAGTGGGAGTAAAGGCAGGGAGGGGAGAGGAGGAGGCAAGGCTTCGTCCTTCACAGCTTCAGATCCCTGCATGACATAGCTGCTGGCTTGGCCTATGTCTAGAGAGACTAAGCATGCTGGGTCTGGGTCTGGCTGAGAAAGCTGACCTGGTCTGTGTCGTTACTACCAAGGGCTTAGCTTTAAGTTCAACTGTGGGGGAGCCTTTATGTCAAGGCAATAAATGCTGCAGACTCAAGTGGCTGTCTCTGGATTGCTCCTGCAATTCAAACCACTTTCAGAGTCAATGCTGACACTCCAGTGGCTGTCTAGCTTCCGCAATCCACTCTCAGAGCCTTTTAGGAATAATCTTATATGGCCATTACACTCTAATGTTTGGCTATTATGATATCCTACTGTCTAAAGTCCTATTCACACCGAACTTCTACTACTAAATGACTAAGTATATCCCCTGGTATACAAAAACCCTCCACATACTACAGGGTGACACTATTTTGTTTCAAGGTCCTTCCAGCCGGAGAGGAACCAGCGACCTAACTACAAGTGGTGTAAATGAGGCTTAAGATGTGGCTCTTGGATTCTGCATGTTAGTGTCTCAGTACGGAAGTAGTCTCACATTAGATATCCAACCTCCTTCCAAACCTATTGATTAATACCAATAATACTTGTGAAAGGCCTGCGGAGGACACATGTAACCACCGGACTCCATCTGTTTTGCAGCCTTTATAAACTGTTGGGCAATTACAATTAGATCTAGTGTGTAGAAGTTATAAATTATTCACATTAGCCCAAGTGTTGACTAATTGTGACCATTAGAATCTTGACACTGCTGGTTAATTTGTTTCCCTGTATATTTATAGTGATAATTTGTTCCTGGGGAAGGCTAGCTACCAATGAAACATGAGGTGATTATTAGAGGAAGGGAATTTGATGAAGTTGGAGAGGGAGCTAGGTTGGGGTATGGTTGTGTGTGTGTGTGTGTGTGTGTGTGTGTGTGTATGTGTGTGTGTGTGTGTGGGTCACGCAGACCACGCAGTCCAACACTTCATCCTTCATACAGCAGGTTTGTTACCCGGACAGGGACAGCTAGCGACACAGAAATAGAAACCTAGCGTCATTAAATCCATTAGCGATGGCGTAGGCACTTTGATCTTTGTGTGAAATCCATGATGAGAATACACAGGAATAGCATAATTAGTGTGGGATAGATATGAGGAAATTGGAACATTGATCAGGCAAGCTACAGTGCAGACACAGGTTGCTTCACAAATGGCAGCCTTCTCCCTACATAGTGCACTATTTTTAACCAGAACCCTATGGGGAATATGGTGCCATTTGTGACACATGCGTGCTGTGAAATGAGAGATGTCAACCTAATAAAACATGGACCAGCGGAACAGAGTCTACCTTATGATTAACCTCATCCCCAGGCTAATTGCCCAACACAATCTCGCGGTCTCACTTCAGTACTCAACGTGTATCTGGGGGGGAGTGGGGGGGATAAACATCTAGGGGTGAAGTGAAAGTTGTTAAGGGTTTGACGGATTACGTTTGGGCATTCATTCAAGATGGCGTAGCAGTCGGACGTCTTGTCGTGTCGTGTCCCTTGTATTATATTGTTTTTTTTTAAAACATATTTTTCTTCGCATATATTTTAAAACATTTTGCTAAACCTCAACTTCCAAATACTCTCCTGCAACCCGCCTCACCCAATGTTGCTATTTTTTCTGAAGAATTTATATTTACTTCGGATCTGGATCCCCTCAACTGAAGCTAGCCAGCTAACTACCAGCAATCAGTCAGCAAACCATTGCTAGCGGTCTTCAGCTAACCGGTCATCAGCTAACCTTTAGCTCGGAAAGCTCTCGCCAGTTCGAACAACGCGACTCTATCCAGAGCATAACGGACCTATTATTATTTTTTATCCCCGGATTCCCACCGGATTCCCACCGCAAACGGAACATTTCCAACTGGATCTTCACAACTAGCTAACTAGCTAACCACAACCCCGGATGATTACTCGAGGCTAGCGTTTTCCACCCACTTAGCTTGAAGCTAGCCCGGCCAGAGCTCCTGTGCTACCACCGAAGCACACTCCTGGGCTACAATATCCGGACCCACGACCGGTCTATCGATGTCACCGCATGAAGAGGCATAAACAGACTCACCCCATCGCGACGCCCCCCCAAAGGCTAACTTTCTAGCCCTTGCTATCTCCTTGCTTGCTAATTCGGCCTGCTAACTGCTAGCTTGTTTAGCCCCGGTCCGCTAACTGCTAGCTTGATTAGCCCCGGTCCGCTAACTGCTACCTTGTTTAGCCCCGGCCTACTAACTGTTAGCTTGTTAGCACAGGCCTGCTAACCGTCTGAATCGCCGTGTCCCAAACACTCACTGGACCCATATTTCTTTTCGATTTTTAATTTGTTTATACCTTCCGGTAACCTGCCTCACCCAATGTGATACGGAATCGCTATTATTTTTAATTTTTAGAACACACTCAAGAACCCCCAGAAGCTAACCAGCTAACTAGCTACAAGCTATTTAGTCATTGTACTCGCCAGTCCAGCTTCCCTGCCCCATCCACCGCTGCCCCCTGGACACTGATCACTTGGCTACATAGCTGATGCATGCTGGACTGCCCATTAATCACGGTACTCCATTCTGCTTGTTTATGTTTTATCTGTCGGCCCCAGCCACACTCAGGCTCTGTGTGTAGTTAATCCGACCCTCCCTGCCTAGTCAACGCCATTTTACCTGCTGTTGTTGTGCTAGCTGATTAGCTGTTGTTGTCTCACCTACTGTTTTAGCTACTGTTTTAGCTAGCGCTTCCAATTCAACACCTGTGATTACTGTATGCCTCGCTGTATGTCTCTCTCAAATGTCAATATGCCTTGTATACTGTTATTCAGGTTAGTTATAATTGTTTTAGTTTACAATGGAGCCCCTAGTTCCACTCTTCATACCCCTGATACCTCCTTTGTCCCACCTCCCACACATGCGGTGACCTCACCCATTACAACCAGCATGTCCAGAGATACAACCTCTCTCATCATCACCCAGTGCCTGGGCTTACCTCCACTGCACCCGCACCCCACCATACCCCTGTCGGCGCATTATGCCCTGAATATATTCTACCATGCCCAGAAATCTGCTCCTTTTATTCTCTGTACCCAACGCTCTAGGCGACCAGTTTTGACAGCCTTTAGCCGCACCCTCATTCTACTCCTCCTCTGTTCCGCGGGTGATGTGGAGGTAAACCCAGGCCCTGCATGTCCCCAGGCACCCTCATTTGCTGACTTCTGTGATCGAAAAAGCCTTGGTTTCATGCATGTCAACATCAGAAGCCTCCTCCCTAAGTTTGTTTTACTCACTGCTTTAGCACACTCTGCTAACCCTGATGTCCTTGCCAGGTCTGAATCCTGGCTCAGGAAGGCCACCAAAAATTCTGAGATTTCCATACCCAACTATAACATTTTCCGTCAAGATAGAACTGCCAAAGGGGGAGGAGTTGCAGTTTACTGCAGAGATAGCCTGCAAAGTAATGTCATACTTTCCAGGTCCATACCCAAACAGTTCGAACTACTAATTTTGAAAATTACTCTCTCCAGAAATAAGTCTCTCACTGTTGCCGCCTGCTACCGACCCCCCTCAGCTCCAAGCTGTGCCCTGGACACCATTTGTGAATTGATCGCCCCCCATCTAACTTCAGAGTTTGTTCTGTTAGGTGACCTAAACTGGGATATGCTTAACACCCCGGCAGTCCTACAATCTAAGCTAGATGCCCTCAATCTCACACAAATCATCAAGGAACCCACCAGGTACAACCCTACATCTGTAAACAAGGGCACCCTCATAGACGTCATCCTGACCAACTGGCCCTCCAAATACACCTCTGCTGTCTTCAACCAGGATCTCAGCGATCACTGCCTCATTGCCTGTATCCGCTACGGAGCCGCAGTCAAACGACCACCCCTCATCACTGTCAAACGCTCCATAAAACACTTCTGTGAGCAGGCCTTTCTAATCGCCCTGGCCCGGGTATCCTGGAAGGACATTGACCTCATCCCGTCAGTTGAGGATGACTGGTCATTCTTTAAAAGTAACTTCCTCACCATTTTAGATAAGCATGCTCCGTTCAAAAAATGCAGAACTAAGAACAGATATAGCCCTTGGTTCACTCCAGACCTGACTGCCCTCGACCAGCACAAAAATATCCTGTGGCGGACTGCAATAGCATCGAATAGTCCCCGCAATATGCAACTGTTCAGGGAAGTCAGGAACCAATACACGCAGTCAGTCAGGAAAGCTAAGGCCAGCTTCTTCAGGCAGAAGTTTGCATCCTGTAGCTCCAACTCCAAAAAGTTCTGGGACACTGTGAAGTCCATGGAGAACAAGAGCACCTCCTCCCAGCTGCCCACTGCACTGAGGCTAGGTAACACGGTCACCACCGATAAATCCATGATTATCGAAAACTTCAACAAGCATTTCTCAACAGCTGGCCATGCCTTCCGCCTGGCTACTCCAACCTCGGCCAACAGCTCCGCCCCCCGCGCAGCTACTCGCCCAAGCCTCTCCAGGTTCTCCTTTACCCTATTCCAGATTGCAGATGTTCTGAAAGAGCTGCAAAACCTGGACCCGTACAAATCAGCTGGGCTTGACAATCTGGACCCTATATTTCTGAAACTATCCGCCGCCATTGTCGCAACCCCTATTACCAGCCTGTTCAACCTCTCTTTCATATCGTCTGAGATCCCCAAGGATTGGAAAGCTGCCGCAGTCATCCCCCTCTTTAAAGGGGGAGACACCCTGGACCCAAACTGTTACAGACCTATATCCATCCTGCCCTGCCTATCTAAGGTCTTCGAAAGCCAAGTCAACAAACAGGTCACTGACCATCTCGAATCCCACCGTACCTTCTCCGCTGTGCAATCTGGTTTCCGAGCCGGTCACGGGTGCACCTCAGCCACCCTCAAGGTACTAAACGATATCATAACCGCCATTCATAAAAGACAGTACTGTGCAGCCGTCTTATTCGAGCTTTCCAAGGCTTTCGACTCTGTCAATTACCATATTCTTATCGGCAGACTCAGTAGCCTCGGTTTTTCGGATGACTGCCTTGCCTGGTTCACCAATTACTTTGCAGACAGAGGTCAGTGTGTCAAATCGGAGGGCATGCTGTCCGGTCCTCTGGCAGTCTCTATGGGGGTGCCACAGGGTTCAATCCTCGGGCCGACTCTTTTCTCTGTATATATCAATGATGTTGCTCTTGCTGCGGGCGATTCCCTGATCCACCTCTACGCAGACGACACCATTCTATATACTTCCGGCCCGTCCTTGGACACTGTGCTATCTAACCTCCAAACGAGCTTCAATGCCATACAACACTCCTTCCGCGGCCTCCAACTGCTCTTAAACGCTAGTAAAACCAAATGCATGCTTTTCAACCGTTCGCTGCCTGCACCCGCACGCCTGACCAGCATCACCACCCTGGATGGTTCCGACCTTGAATATGTGGACATCTATAAGTACCTAGGTGTCTGGCTAGACTGTAAACTCTCCTTCCAGACTCATATCAAACATCTCCAATCGAAAATCAAATCAAGAGTCGGCTTTCTATTCCGCAACAAAGCCTCCTTCACTCACGCCGCCAAACTTACCCTAGTAAAACTGACTATCCTACCGATCCTCGACTTCGGCGATGTCATCTACAAAATTGCTTCCAACACTCTACTCAGCAAACTGGATGCAGTTTATCACAGTGCCATCCGTTTTGTCACTAAAGCACATTATACCACCCACCACTGCGACTTGTATGCTCTAGACGGCTGGCCCTCGCTACATATTCGTCGCCAGACCCACTGGCTCCAGGTCATCTACAAGTCCATGCTAGGTAAAGCTCCACCTTATCTCAGTTCACTGGTCACGATGGCAACACCCATCCGTAGCACGCACTCCAGCAGGTGTATCTGACTGATCATCCCTAAAGCCAACACCTCATTTGGCCGCCTTTCGTTCCAGTTCTCTGCTGCCTGTGACTGGAACGAATTGCAAAAATCGCTGAAGTTGGAGACTTGTATCTCCCTCACCAACTTCAAACATCTGCTATCTGAGCAGCTAACCGATCGCTGCAGCTGTACATAGTCTATCGGTAAATAGCCCACCCATTTTTACCTACCTCATCCCCATACTGTTTTTATTTATTTACTTTTCTGCTCTTTTGCACACCAATATCTCTACCTGTACATGACCATCTGATCATTTATCACTCCAGTGTTAATCTGCAAAATTGTAATCATTCGCCTACCTCCTCATGCCTTTCGCACACAATGTATATAGACTCTCTTTTTTTTCTACTGTGTTATTGACTTGTTAATTGTTTACTCCATGTGTAACTCTGTGTTGTCTGTTCACACCGCTATGCTTTATCTTGGCCAGGTCGCAGTTGCAAATGAGAACTTGTTCTCAACTAGCCTACCTGGTTAAATAAAGGTAAAATAAAAAAATAAAAATGAAGTTAAGGGTTAAGGTTTTGGACAGGGTTAACACGAAACAAAACAATAGTGCCTAGCACTGGGATTGAACCCATAACCTCGGAGCTGTAGGTCACGGTTTAAGCCCTTCCTTTATCAACATCCAAGCCACAATGGTATTGGATGGTAATAGGCATTCATGTTGCCCATAGTGGACGGTATTGAAGGCATCTCCCGACGTCCTGGGGACCTGGACAAACGTCTAATAATGCACTGGATCTGGTGTGACCTGGCTGTATTGCCACTGTATTTATCTGGCTGTTGGATGAGCTCACCTCATGTTACATCTCTTTAAAGGACAATTATGTAGTGTTGTGTACCACCCGACTGATTTCAGATGGAAATGCGAGTTAAAGATCTGTCACTCTCATTGAAAACAAGTTTAATAAGCTGTAGATCTGGGTCGGTATTTACAAAGCGTCTCAGAGTAGAAAATTGGTCGTAAGTGCTGAGAATGGAACATTTGACTCCTATTCTTATGGATACAAATTAAAGCTATGCATGAAATCCTACCTAGTTAACAGATATTTACTAACCAGGTAAGCGTTACCAGCAGGTGTCTTGATAATAGAATGAATAGTCAGTGGTTCCTACACCACATGCAATTGCTTTGGAGATGTTAAAATAATGTTTTTATAGTTCTATATGATAAATCCATAAATAATGGAGACATACATGCTTTTGAAAATGATTTCACGAGTCCTATTTCACATGGTATGCCTAAATGCTTATAACCACATAGGCTAATAAATAATCACATATTTTTCTTTCAATTATTTAATTAACCTAGATTAAAATTTTATTAATGTTACTTCAAGTTATCCCTTTGGAGCGCAACATCACGTTGTGAAAAACTATTCCTTAAGTGGTCATGCTTATAAGTTGGGGAATTAAAGGCATCTGGGGCCGATGTTAACTTAATTTGTTTGATTAGAATTATAGACCTTTCTAACGTTTTATGTAACATTATCAGCAAGTGGTTGGATGCCAACTGTGCCAAAGCAATTTAGAGTTGTTAAATGGGAGTGACGAATGTGTTGATAACGAGTGTGACTAGTGTTGATTTTTAACAACTATCAGTATTGTCACAAAAAAAATATGCATGTCAACATTTTAGCAAATAATTAAGAGTATGCAAAGTGATTGTGTCAGGTGAAAATTTGATCAAACATTTTACCTTCGGATGCACAATGTATCGGTAAGCATATCGAAATCGGCTGATATTAGCTAAAAATGCAAACATTGCCCAGTTTAACGCCGATGTGCAAAACCGATGTAAAAGCTTACGTGCATACCTATATAACATAGGTAGATGACGTGCATACCTATATAACGTAGGTAGATGACGTGCATACCTATATAACATAGGTAGATGACGTGCATACCTATATAACGTAGGTAGATGACGTGCATACCTATATAACGTAGGTAGATGACGTGCATACCTATATAACGTAAGTAGATGATGTGCATACCTATATAATGTAGGTAGATGACGTGCATACCTATATAACGTAAGTAGATGACGTGCATACCTATATAACGTAGGTAGATGACGTGCATACCTATATAACGTAAGTAGATGACGTGCATACCTATAACGTAAGTAGATGACGTGCATACCTATATAACGTAAGTAGATGACGTGCATACCTATATAACGTAGGTAGATGACGTGCATACCTATATAACGTAGGTAGATGACGTGCATACCTATATAACGTAAGTAGATGATGTGCATACCTATATAATGTAGGTAGATGACGTGCATACCTATATAACGTAGGTAGATGACGTGCATACCTATATAACGTAAGTAGATGACGTGCATACCTATATAACGTAAGTAGATGACGTGCATACCTATAACGTAAGTAGATGACGTGCATACCTATATAACGTAAGTAGATGACGTGCATACCTATATAACGTAGGTAGATGACGTGCATACCTATATAACGTATGTAGATGACGTGCATACCTATATAACATAAGTAGATGACGTGCATACCTAAATAACGTAAGTAGATGGAGTGCATACCTATATAACGTAGGTAGATGACGTGCATACCTATATAACGTGAGTAGATGACGTACATACCTATATAACATAGGTAGATGACGTGCATACCTATATAACGTAAGTAGATGACGTGCATACCTATATAACGTAAGTAGATGACGTAACGACGCCACGAAAAATACAGCGCTACACAGAACAAAAGCAGAAAAATACTAAGAGCACACTTCCAACAACTAAACAAGTTCAAGTCCAGCAGCCATTTGAAAGAGTAAGACAATGTCAGGTAGACAACTCCAAGGCAAAATCCTTTAACGCCAAAATAATGTAATCATTGCCCTTGACAATCAACCGTCCTCTGTCGTGGATGATGTTGGCTTTCGAGCTTCTTGCTATGGGCGTCACTGCTATTTGCTTTACAACTGACATTTAGACCAGCGATGTAAGCCCCATGAGCATGCTGAGTCTGACAGCACAGTGGGTCGACGAGGATTTCGTACTGAGGAAAGCCGTATTGCTTGCTCAAGAATGTGCTTCTTCTCATACCGCTGCTGCCATTTCAATGGCATTTGAGAACATGTTTGAAACATGAACACACTCCTAGCTACATTCGAACAACTGACTGGAGAAATAAGCTCATCAACTGCGTCTGTGGCAGACGTGAAACCCTCTGTCATGGCACTGAAACGCCTGCTCAACAAAACTGCCGACACAGACCGTGGGGTTAGAACTTGCAAAAGTACTCTACAAGGGGCTGTGAACATGACCGTGGGGTTAGACCTTACAAAAGTACTCTACAAGGGGCTGTGAACATGACCGTGGGGTTAGACCTTACAAAAGTACTGTACAAGGGGCTGTGAACATGACCGTGGGGTTAGACCTTACAAAAGTACTCTACAAGGGGCTGTGAACATGACCGTGGGGTTAGACCTTACAAAAGTACTCTACAAGGGGCTGTGAACATGACCGTGGGGTTAGACCTTACAAAAGTACTCTACAAGGGGCTGTGAACATGACAGTGGGGTTAGACCTTACAAAAGTACTCTACAAGGGGCTGTGAACATGACCGTGGGGTTAGACCTTACAAAAGTACTCTACAAGGGGCTGTGAACATGACCGTGGGGTTAGACCTTACAAAAGTACTCTACAAGGGGCTGTGAACATGCGATTCGATGGCATTCTTTTGAGCCTCTTTACTGTGTCGCCACCGTGCTCGATGCTAGGTACAAGGACCGCGACTTCGATTCAGACAAGAAACAGGGTTTACGTGAAATGTTACATACACAGCTGGACAAGATGGAAACGGACCCAGTGACCGAGGAAGAGAGGCCACGGACAGACAGAGCTGAAACTTCACTGCTTGACATGTATGATGAAATCCTGGTTGAGACTGAACAAATTAACAACGAAACAGTACAGCAAGTGAGTGAAAGAAATAGGTTTTGATGATGTTTTACTGGTAATGGGGACATACTTAAATGCTAACAAAATAATGTTTTGGTCTGTGTGTGTGTGTGTGTGTGTGTTTCAACTATTTAACTGTACTAAAATGCCGCAAAAATGTTTTTATTTTTTTGGGGCAGGAAAAATATCAGATATTTGTATCGGCCAAAAATGTCAGATCGGTGCGTCCCTAATTTTTTACCAAAATTTGACAGTCACATTCACCGTGCTTGTCTGAAGCGTGCACAGCTGGCGATGCCTCATCACGATTGGTTAATTCCCATAATTTGCAACAATGTCAATGAGCATCATCACTATTTTTCCTTTGCGGTACCTCAAACTGTTGTGATTATCGCTGAGAAACATTTATCAGTTGATTTTACTCCTGGCTTAGAGTTTGTCTGAGCAGTGTCTTAACATCATCCTAAAACCTACTCTGAGCTGGGAGGTTTGTTTGTTGTCTTAAAACAGGTTTTAACAGGATTCCTAAGACCTTTTCTGATCTGCATTGCGGATACGGGCCCTGTTCTATTAGCAATATTTTCTATGCTTCTCCTCTGTAAGGGTCATGTTTTTAAAAATATTTACTTTCTGTTTTGTACATCAGTTGAAAATACAATAATTTGGATTATTCAAAAGATATTTCACAGGGGATTAGAATGCATAATGATTCTCTACAGTGCTTGTTGTGTCACATAAATTGAAATCAGACAAACGTTTCAGACACCAGGAAATAGCAGAGCTATTTCTACATATTACATATATATTACATGGCGCTGGAAGAAATGGCAGCAGTTTTACGGGCGCCCAACCAATTGTGCTATTATGTGTTTTTTTCTCTTCATTTGTAACTTATTTTGTACATAATGTTTCTGCAACCATATCTTATGGCAGAAAAGAGCTTATGGATATCAGGAGAGCGATCACTCACCTCGGATTAGTCAAAGATTTTTTTAACAACAAGCAACACTCACATGATATTCTCCAAACACCCGGCAGGGCCGACATCCCAGGTATTCGCAAGAGGAAGCGGCGCATGTACAGAGGACGAAGAGCCGGATGCCTCGTCAGGACCCACAGATGGTCGAGTAGGAAAGCTGCCGTTACCGTGAATATTACTCGCCAACGTGCAATCATTGGACAATAAACTAGACGAGGTACGATCACAAATATCCTACCAATGGGATGTCAAAAACTGTAATATCCTATGTTTTATGGAATCGTGGCTGAATGACGACATGGATGTTCAGCTAGCGGGATATACGCTGCACCGGCAGGATAGAACAGCACACTCCGGTAAGATGAGTGGGGGGTCTGGTGCACGAAATCTAAGGAAGTCTCTAGATTTTGCTCGCCTGAAGTAGAGTGTATTGTGATAAACTTCAGGCCACACTACTTGCCTAGAGAGTTCTCAGCTATACTTATCGTGGCTGTTTATTTACCACCGCAAACAGATGCTGGCACTAAGACCGCACTCAGTCAGCTGTATAAGGAAATAAGCAAACAGGAAACCACTCACCCAGAGGCAGCGCTCCTAGTGGCTGGAGATGTTAATGCAGGGAAACTTAAATCAGTTCTACCAAATCTCTATCAACATGTTAAATGTGCAACCAGAGGGAAAAAAATTCCAGATCACCTGTACTCCACACACAGAGATGCATACAAAGCTCTCCCTCGCCGTCCATTTGGTAAATCTGACCACAACTCTATCCTCCTGATTCCTGCTTACAAGCAAAAATTAAAGCAGGAAGCACCAGTGACTCGGTCTATAAAAAAGTGGTCAGATAAAGCAGATGCTAAACTACAGGACTGTTTGATATCACAGACTGGAACATGTTCCAGGATTCTTCCAATGACTTTGAGGAATACACCACATCAGTCACTGGCTTTATCAATAAGTGTATCGTCGTCCCCACAGTGACTGTACGTACATACCCCAACCAGAAGCCATGGATTACAGTCAACATTCGCACTGAGCTAAAGGGTAGAGCTTCCGCTTTCAAGGTGTGGGACTCTAACCCGGAAGCTTATAAGCAATCCCGCTATGCCCTGCGATGAACCATCAAACAGGCAAAGCTTCAATACAGGGCTAAGATTGAATCATACTACACCGGCTCCGACACTCGGCGGATGTGGCAGGGCTTGCAAACTATTACAGATTACAAAGGGAAGCACAGCCGCGAGCTGCCCAGTGGCACGAGCCTAAAAGACGAGCTAAATCACTTCTATGCTCGCTTCGAGGCAAGCAACACTGAGGCATGCATGAGAGCATCAGCTGTTCCGGATGACTTTGTGATCATGCTCTCCTTGATTGAGTCTGTAATACCAACATGTTTCAAGCAGACCACCATAGTCCTTGTGCCTAAGAACACTAAGGCAACCTGCCTAAATGACTACAGACCCGTAGCACTCACGTCCGTAGCAATGAAGTGCTTTGAAAGGCTGGTTATGGCTCACATCAACACCATTATCCCAGAAACCCTAGACCCACTCCAATTTGCATAAAGCCCAAACAGATCCACAGATGATGCAATCTCTCTTGCACTCCACACTGCCCTTTCCCACCTGGACAAAAGGAACACCTATGTGAGAATGCTATTCATTTACGACAGCTCAGCGTTCAACACCCTAGTACCCTCAAAGCTCATCACTAAGCTAAGGAACCTGGGACTAAACACCTCCCTCTGCAACTGGATCCTGGACTTCCTGACGGGCCGCCCCCCAGGTGGTGAGGGTAGGTAGCAACACATCTGCCACGCTGATCCTCAACACTGGAGCTCTCCAGGGGTGCGTGCTCAGTCCCCTCCTTTACTCCCTGTTCACCCACGACTGCATGGCCAGGCACGACTCCAACACCATCATTAAGTTTGCAGACGACACAACAGCCTGATCACCGAAAACAACGAGACAGCCTATAGGGAGGAGGTCAGAGACCTGGCCGGGTGGTGCCAGAATAACAACCTATCCCTCAATTTAACCAAGTCTAAGGAGATGATTGTGGACTACAGGAAAAGGAGCACCGAGCACGCCCCCATTCTCATCGGCGGGGTTGCCACCCAGGACCTCTACAGGTGGTGTCAGAGGAAGGCCCTAATAATTGTCAAAGATCCCAGCCACCCCAGTCATAGACTGTTCTCTCTACTACCATACCGAAGTGCCAAGCCCCGGACAAAAATGCTTCTCAACAGTTTTTACCCCCAACCCATAAGAATTCTAAACAGGTAACAGAACAATTACCCAGACTATTTGCATACCTCTCTTTCTACACTACTGCTACGCTCTGTTCATCATATATGCATAGTCACTTTAACGATACCTACATGTACATACTACCTCAATAAGCCTGACTAACCGGTGTCTGTATACAGCCTTGCTACTGTTATTTTCAAATGTCTTTTTACTGTTGTTTTACTTCTTTACTTACCTACACACACACACACACACACACACACACACACACACACACACACACACACACACACACACACGCATACCTTTTTTTTTGCACTTTTCGTTAGAGCCTGTAAGTAAGCATTTCACTGTAAGGTTGTATTCGGCGCATGTGACAAATACACTTTGATTTGATTTGACACAGAGGCTTCTGACATGGTTTGGAAAAAGACCATCACCAGGCAGACCTGCGTTCCAATACTATTTGTTTTCTTTCAAGTACTTTAGCTGTTATTGGTTTGAGTTCTCCTGGCGCAATAGAACCAATGGAACAGTTCCACAGGTAATCTGGTACTCCAGACAAACAGACAAACAAAATCAAATGCTCAAAGTATTTAGAGGATTTCAATTACTACACTCTTAGAAAAAAGGTAAAACCCTTTTGGGTGTCATGTAGAACATTTTCCACAGAGAGTTCTACATGGAACCCAAAAGGGTTCTCTTATGGCGACAGCCAAAGAACCCTTTTGGAACCCTTTTTTCTTAGAGTGTAGCTATTGCAACACAGGTCTGCCACCAGACCAATACTCTAAAATGTATTTTAAAATGAAAGCTTGTTGTCTGGCTGTTTACAGTTAGTTGTGGACTTCTCTTGGTATTCCTAAGTTCTCTCGGTTCTTCTGCATTGTTATATATGAAAAACTATATGATGTGATGTTGTGTAGGTCTACCGTGCACTTATATTCAACATGTGATAGTCACACTCCTGTTTTGATCAACAGACCATATGTCCTAGCTCCACAGCTCCGATACCTAACAGATACATTATGATTCCTACTGAGTCTCCAAATCCCAAAAAATAAATGTCAGCCCTTTACAATGATTATATGACAGATAGAATAGCATATAAATAATATTATCAATTTGCCAGGTCTGAACATAACCTTCAGATAGTTGTATGGTGCAGGATGAAACATCATGAATCCTCGTTCTTAATTCTCATGGTGAACTCATGCAAAAAGAAAAGATTTCCAGGGCAGAAAACAAATTGAGAACAAGAGGGAGAGAGGGAAGGGTAGAGAGTGAGAGGGAAGGGTAGAGAGTGAGAGGGAAGGGTAGAGAGTGAGAGGGAAGGGTAGAGAGAGAGGGATGGGTAGAGAGTGAGAGGGATGGGTAGAGAGTGAGAGGGAAGGGTAGAGAGGGAAGGGTAGGGAGAGTGAGAGGGAAGGGTAGAGAGTGAGAGGGAAGGGTAGAGAGTGAGAGGGAAGGGTAGAGAAGGAAGGGTATGAGAGGGAGAGTGAGAGAAGGGTAGAGGAAGGGGAAGGGTAGAGAGTGAGAGGGAAGGGTAGAGAGTGAGGTGGAAGGGTGGAGAGTGAGGTGGAAGAGAGGGAAGGGTAGAGAGTGAGAGGGATGGGTAGAGGGAAGGGTGAGAGGGAAGGGTAGAGAGGGAAGGGTAGAGAGAGGGAAGGGTAGAGAGGGATGGGTAGAGAGGGAAGGGTAGAGAGAGAGGGATGGGTAGAGAGTGAGAGGGATGGGTAGAGAATGGGTGAGAGGGAAGGGTGAGAGGGAAGGGTAGAGAGTGAGAGGGAAGGGAGAATGAGAAGGAAGGGTAGAGGGAAGGGTGAGAGGGAAGGGTAGAGGGATGGGTAGAGAGTGAGAGGGAAGGGTAGAGGGATGGGTGAGAGGGAAGGGTAGAGGGATGGGTAGAGAGTGAGAGGGATGGGTGGAAGGGTAGAGAGTGAGGTGGAAGGGTAGAGAGTGAGAGGGAAGGGTAGAGGGAGTAGAGAGGGAAGGGTAGAGAGTGAGAGGGAAGGGTAGAGAGTGAGAGAGAGAGGGTAGAGAGGGAAGGGTAGAGAGTGAGAGGGAGGGAAGGGTAGAGAAAGAGGGATGGGTAGAGAGTGAGAGGGACGGGTAGAGAGTGAGAGGGATGGGTAGAGAGTGAGAGGGATGGGTAGAGAGTGTGAGAGGAATGGGTAGAGGGAAGGGTAGAGAGAGGGAGAGAGAGAGGGATGGGTGAGAGAGAGTGAGAGGAAAGGGTAGAGAGTGAGAGGGATGGGTAGAGAGGGATGGGTAGATGGGTAGAGAGTGAGAGGGAAGGGTAGAGGAAGGGAAGGGTAGAGGTGAGAGGGAAGAGAGAGAGGGATGGGTAGAGAGAGAGAGGGATGGGTAGAGAGAGAGGGATGGGAGAGGGAAGGGATGGGTAGAGAGTGAGAGGGATGGGTAGAGAGAGAGAGGGATGGGTAGAGGGAAGGGTAGAGAGGGGGATGGGTAGAGAGTGAGAGGGATGGGTAGAGAGTGAGAGGGGGTAGAGAGTGAGAGGGAAGGGTAGAGGGATGGGTAGAGAGGAGAGGGTAGAGAGGAGAGGGAGGGTGAGAGGGAAGGGTAGAGAGTGAGAGGGAAGGGTAGAGAGTGAGAGGGATGGGTAGAGAGAGAGGGAAGGGGGATGGGTAGAGAGTGAGAGGAAAGGGTAGAGAGTGAGAGGGATGGGTAGAGAGAGAGAGGGATGGGTAGAGAGTGAGAGGGATGGGAGGGATGGGTAGAGAGGGATGAGAGGGATGGGTAGAGAGTGAGAGGAAGGGTAGAGAGTGAGAGGGAAGGGTAGGAAGGGAAGGGTAGAGAGTGAGAGGGAAGGGTAGAGAGTGAGGGATGGGTAGAGATGAGAGGGATGGGTAGAGAG
Source organism: Oncorhynchus tshawytscha (assembly GCF_018296145.1). Lineage (NCBI taxonomy): Eukaryota > Metazoa > Chordata > Actinopteri > Salmoniformes > Salmonidae > Oncorhynchus > Oncorhynchus tshawytscha. The sequence continues at coordinate 31,256,863 of NC_056433.1, read as the reverse complement.
AGAGAGAGGGTAGGATGGGTAGAGGGATGGGTGAGAGGGATGGGGGAGAGAGGGATGGGTAGAGAGAGGGATGGGTAGAGAGTGAGAGGGAGTGAGAGGGATGGGTAGAGAGTGAGAGGGAAGGGTAGAGAGTGAGAGGGAAGGGTAGAGAGTGAGGGAAGGGTGAGAGGGATGGGTAGAGAGAGAGAGGGATGGGAGAGGGAAGGGATGGGTAGAGAGTGAGAGGGAAGAGAGTGAGAGGGAAGGGTAGAGTGAGAGGGAAGGGGAGAGTGAGAGGGAATAGAGAGTGAGAGGGATGGGGAAGAGGGAAGTTATAGAGAGTGAGAGGGAAAGAAAGAGGGAAGGGTAGAGAGTGAGGGGGAAGCGAGAGAATAGGGGAAGAGAGTTATGAGAAAAAAAGAAAGGGCGAAAAGCGGAAGGAGAGAAAACGAGACACCTATATATAGTGAGAGCTATCTGTTTATCACATATAGCCATCTCTTTTACCCAACATGTCTGCCACTGGAGGGCTGGAGTTGGATGGGTTGGCTGGATGATTCTTTCCCTCATTATTGCTTTCTACCAGGGCTGCTGCAGCCATCCCTCTCCCTCTGTCTGGCTTTCAGATGAAACCATGGGCACTAATACTGGGTACCCCCTGCAGTTGGACAGAGAGCTGTGGATATGGATGGGTCCAAGGTCCAACTATCCAACTATAATAACCAGCAAGCTCAATCTGGCACCCAAAACCATTATATAAAACACTATATGGGTTTTTACTCCTTATTGGAACATGCCTGATGTTTTGATGTTGTTCAGGGCCAGAGTGAGTTGTTTGCAATTAGCGAATAAGCTTACACCTGTGGAAACTGAAAATGTCTAGTTGTAATGATGATAGTGCTCAGTAGCAAAATGAAGGCTAGGCGTGGATTGTTTCATCTTTGTTTGTTGATGTTTTTCTATGCTTTTCCAGGCTAATTACAGAGCGCTTCTGCTTCTCTCAGGATGCCTTGAGGAAGAAAATGGAACAGCTAAAGAGAACACGCTAATCACTGAACTGGGATCGACACACAGAGACACAGACCCAGATATGTGCACCAATGCGCACCAACATGGCACAAATGTCGCATAAACATCACACACAAACACAGCACTAGCGGCAGTGGTGGCAGCCTGTGTGTGTTAGTGTGTGTGTGTGTGTGTGTGTGTTAGTGTGTGTGTGTGTGCTCGTGTGTGTCCTTGCATTCTCTCAGCAGCGCAGAAAAACATATTGCAGCCGTGGGAGAGAAGCCGCGGTGTCTCAAGTGACACAGGAGCCATAGCAGTCAAAGGAGCTACAGCTCAGAGCCCAGAGGCAGTGGCACAGCAGCCAGCTGCTGCAGCTAGTAGAGCTACTGCCCGCAGTCAAATCAAGCAGGCTGATTTTCCCCAGTCAGTAGACAAGCCAGACCAGTCCAGACCAGAAATGACAAGTTCAGACCAGCCAGACCAACTGCTTAGCCTTCTACCCCAGCTAGCCTAATATAGTGTTGCTCAACCTGTGGTTTGCAGACCAGTATCGGTCCCAAGGGTGTTGCTGACCGGGTCGTCAGATGGTTCACTGAAACCAATTCAGTCAGTTTTTGTACCACAGCCTGGTACAAAAACGTTGACAAGCACTGGTCTAGTACATTTCACCCACCTAGGCCCGCTACTGCTGCTATACAGCTCCATGCTCAATGGGGCGAGATGCACCACCACACAGGCAATAATGTCCGACAAGCAGGTCACAGAGACCCAGACAGCAGGGTTAATTCACTGTGGCAGTGACCCCTGTCACTGAGCCGTGAGGGCTTGCAGCAGGGCAGGGGGGCATCAGGGGACAAATGAGGGGGGGAGCGGGCACTGAGTGTGTGTGTGTTTGCATGGGCACACACACACATAGTTTGTGTGTGTGAGAGAGAGAGCGAGAGAGGGAAAGACCGAGAGAGCAAATGTGTGACTGTGTGTGCGCTTGCTTGCGTGACCGTGACTGCTCGTACTTGCACGCGCGTGTGTGTATGTGTGTGTGTGTGTGTGTAATTAAATAACCCAGTGTTCTGAGACAGCATAGAGGGACCACAGAACACCAGCCTGTTTGCTGACACTGTGGACCTGACTAAATTACACCCAGAGTATAGAATGTAATTACAACTGCACAGCAAACACTGCTTGGGCCTGGGGACATTCTAGCCTGGTCCTGCAACTGATTGTGCTGTCTTGCCAGCACAAACTGATCTGGGACCAGGCTAGAGACATCCCCACCAGAGAGTCTAGCCTAGTGGTTAGAGCGTTGGGCCAGTAACCGAAAGGTTGCTAGCTCGAATCCCCAAGCTGACAAGGTAGGCTGCAAAGTCATTTTGTATAGTGCCATTTTTTATTTCTGCTTACATGACATAGTTACAGAGGACATTCCAAAGTCATTGCCGCGACGTTATTGGAGCATAGCTTGTTAGGTGGACTGGCTGCAGCATATCATGATCAATATAATCTTAAAAGGCAAATGCATCTTCCACATATTGTAGCTTGTCATGCGGAGTTAGGATAATGTTTCTCAGTATTTGCTGGCTGTGTTGAGTCAATGCATTCATACCTTATTTAATCCCCCCTGCTAAATGTGCAAATGCAAGTGTATAGCTAACAGTTGTTTTTCTTCACACCCAAACTCCTGTTCTTACACAACATGAGCATGGACCATAACTCAACTTTACCTCTAATATTCAAAAACAAGACTGTTTTTCTCTTTCATTATGCAGTGCAAACAGCGCAGCGTTTCGCTATCAATTTCATCAGGTTCACCTCTGTCGGTCTGCACAGCTGCGCCGTAACACAACCTAGCCTCCATCTGTACCCTGTACAGCTGTACAAACAAATCAATGTGAGCACAACCATCTGTTGATGTACACAAAGCAGCTGAGCTGGGCTTGCCTGATGCCTGATTTACAGATCGTCACACTCTGAGATGATCTCCATTCGACTTGCGTCTTAAACGCCGTGGCGGTAGGGGCACCAGACGGCCTAGCCTCGTATTCACCCCCGAGCCTGAGACACACACACACACACACACACACACACACACACACACAAGGATATAGCGTTATATTTTACAGCGAACGCTGCAGTAGAAATTAACTCCTTCGTGCACTGGTCTTTCGTCCGCATCACACCTACTCATACCCTAACTTCCACTAAGAGGATAGGCCTCTATGTCCTGGTGAAAATGGGTTTATATTCATCACTTTAATGGATTGTAAAAGAAACAATCTCTTTGGGATTACATGCTTTATTAATGTTTATGGCCACTTGGACTGCAGCCACCATTGCCTCTGGCTAACTCACCATCCCTGCTCTGTCCCCTGGCCAGTCCGAAGCAGCTTGCCAGCCACTGCATCTGTCCCCCTGCCTCTGTCCCCCTGCCTCTCTTCCTCTGTCCTCCTTCCTCTGCCCCGCTTCCTCTGCCATTAATCCTTTGAGGTATGACCTCTACTTTGAGTGTTATCCCTTTTTACAATCACCCTATGCCAGGGTTCCCCAATTGGCGGCCCGCCGGACGAATTTGGCCTGTGGGTGATATTATTTGGCCCCTCAAGTTTTCTGAGCAAAAAATAATAATTATATTTGTTTTATTGCTGGATATAAAAGACTGTAAAAATACCAGCAAATCAGCTCCCAGTGATTTTAATTTTGGAAATCGGTTTCAAAGTATTCCCATGCATGATAGAGCGATGTATTTGATCCTATAGAAATATAAGCAAGGTTTGAAAGGATGATGTTTTAGTCAAATGTTAGATCTGTTTGGGCTTCTTGCGGTCAATTTGCAGTGTACAAATCATTTGTGCATGGCCATCTGACTGTCAGCTAAAGAAAGAAATTGTCACAGGGCTGAATTTAGTTGATGATCCCTGCCCTATGCTACCAAATCTTTTTCTGAGCAGGTTTCACCCTGCATAGGCATGCATAGGGCAATATAGTACATGCATAAACTGGTCACATAACAGTCATAAATGAATCGTGGAGTAGTGAGAGAGCAAGCATAGATTAGTACTTTAGCAGACATAGAACAGTCATAGACCAGGCACTCTTTAGTGGAATGGTCTCTCCTCTCTTCCAGGACAGGACAGGGCACACCACTTCAGCTGACTGATTTCCCATCAGCCCTGTATCTCTGATAACTGCATGCTTAGAGGGCTGCAAGGTCTCCACTGTTTCACCCTGCACCGCAGCCGTGTGTGTGTGTGTGTGTGTGTGTGTGTGTGTGTGTGTGTGTGTGTGTGTGTGTGTGTGTGTGTGTGTGTGTGTGTGTGTGTGTGTGTGTGTGTGTGTGTGTGTGTGTGTGTGTGTGTGTGTGTGTGTGTGTGTGTGTGTGTGTGTGTGTAGAAAATGGTCTGGGAACAAGAGAAATTGCATTTTTTAATGCTGCAATTATATTGACATAATAAACACAGATGACACATCCATTAATAATAAATGGCTCATTAACGTTATGTTGATTTTAAAACTAAAAGCTACTTTTTTTCTCTAGTCCCGATGCTGAACTGAAATAGCCTCGAGCTGCCATTTCCACCGTCTCTAGCATTGCCACGTTTTGTACATTACGGTATCTAGGCCTATTGATTCCTGCTGCCATTTGGCTATTGATTGGAGTGGATGTCATTATGCCAGTGAGATTATAGCCCTGCAGCACTGTTTCTGAAGAGACGAGAACCAGTGATGAGATGACTGCTGACTGTTAAAGCGGCTGTGTGTTTCAGCCAAGATACCAACGCACAGCACAGCACAGCATAGGACAACACAGCACAGCAAAGCACAGCACAGCACAGCATAGGACAACACAGCACAGCAAAGCACAGCACAGCACAGAAAGAGCACAGTGCTCCAAAATACATCCCACCTTTCTCACTCTCTGTACTCTGGAGAAAAGGCTGACAAAGTGCAGAGCGGAGTGAGTAAGCACATCCTGTATTCTGAACACACACATCCCTTATTGGCTCATTGCAACCTAATATTCTCTGAGACAGCCACATCCAGCGCTACTGAGTTTGGCCTGCTCTGATTATTCAAATCGACCACAATTGACTAAAAGTGAGGAAAGGGAAAGGGTTCAGGGGTTTGTTTGTGTGTATCAGTGGAGGCTCCTCAGCTGAGGAAGGGGAAGACCATCCTTTTCTGAATTTCATTTAAAGAAAATTGTGAAACATTAAAGTTATCCTCTTTAGGTAAAACTATACTAAATGATGTTCACGTCACCAAATAATTGATTAAAACACACCGTTTTGCAATGAAGGTCAACAGTAGCATTAACTACACTCTTTAGGGCAGCACCATGGTGTAGCCGGAGGACAGCTAGCTTCCGTACTCCTCTGGGTACATTAGCTTCAATACAAAACACAGGAGGCTTGTAGTTCTCATCCCCTTCCAGGGGACGTCCTCCAACCAATCAGAGCTCTTACAGGATGAACAGACATGTTGTCCATCCAATAAAAAGATCAGACAATGAATCTAGTACTGAAAGCATAAGCTACAGCTAGCAAGCACTGTAGTGCATAAAATGTGGTGAGTAGTTGACAGAGAGAGAAAGACAATAGTTGAACGGATTTGAACAAATTCATTTCTTTAAAAATTAAGAGAGAGAGAGAGAGAGAGAGAGAGAGAGAGAGAGAGAGAGACTTTCACTTAATTTACTAGCGAAAGCTATCCAACCCTGGAACTCTTCCAAGTCAAGGTAAGCTTTTGGTTGTATATATTTTTTGCCACCAGTGTAACTGCTGAACTGCTTGCTGACTGTACTGCATGATTGTAGCAGGTTTACTAAGACATTAGTTCTAGTAGCTACATTGACTATGACGTTACTATGTTGACAACGTTGCAGGCTGTGTGTAGTGGTTAGTGGTTATGATATGGGCTTGGAACGTTTTTTTTCCACCTGGTCACAGACAGCTGACGTGTTGTGCACTGAAGTTCAGAAGCGAAGGGAAAAGGTGAGAGGAGGAGAGCGAGTAGAGGCGAAAAGGAATTATACAACGATCAAAGGGATCATGCTATTTGTATGTGGCTTCTATGAAATTGAACTGTGTTTGCTTGTGATCAGGGTTGTATTCATTCTGCCGATTCTGTTGAAACACGTTTCTAAAACAGAAGCAAAGTGAACGTAACAGAGAAACATACTTGAATTTGTTCAATAGAAAACTCTTGTTTGCAACTGTTGGACTAATGGTTATCGGGGTGGGCAATTCCAGTCCTCGAGGGCCTGATTGGTGTCACAGTTTTGTCCCAGCCCCAGCTAACACACCTGACTCCAATAATCACCTAATCATGATCTTCAGTTTAGAATGAAAGTTGATTAATCAGCTGTGTTTGCAAGGGATGGATAAAAAGTGTGACACAAATCAGGCCCCCGAGGAAAGGAATTCCTCACCCCTGGTACACCCTAGATCAGCTAGATGCAGGCAAGAGTGTGCAAGGCATTATTGAATGTGTCACTGTCTGTCACCTCAAATGTTTCTCTTGACCTGTGTGCACCTACGTTGTAAACCTTCATTCATAGGCTAGGTTGTAGCAACCTCATGGTGGGTATAGGGATGTTTAGAGTATCATGTAGTAGCCTAAACCTATCGATGTTACATTGAACTGGGTGAATGGGATATGAATGACAGTCATCCAATATGCTGTAATAGAAAATAAATAAAAAACATCCTCCCTCATCTTAAACGACACCGACCGCCACTGCTGTGTACAGTATTTGTGTGTGCGTGCATGCGAGTGTGTGGGATGGTGTGTGTTTACTTCAGCCTTCTCTCTGCATGTTCTTACTGTTATGCTATACTGTACGTAGTTATAATGACATCCGTCTAGCAGGGTTTGAATTTAAAGAGACTCATGAATGTGATTTGAGGCGTATAGGAACACAAGCCACAGTACAGTTAGCATGCACTCTCATGAAAACGCTCTGACCTGAAATCTAGATTATGGAAAAACCCCAGTGAACACAGTTATCAAACTGTCAGCCAGTCGTATTGGGTTCCTAGTGCTGTTTGTGAGATGTGATGTGTAGAACTTTGTGTGTGTGTGTCATATAGGTTCCTAGAACTGTTTGTGACAGTTCACCCTGCTGCTGTTGGACCAGGTCTCTCTTGGAAAAGAGATGTTATCTCTATGAGAAAAACCTGTATAAAAAAAGGTCAAATAAAATAAAAATGTTTATCCCCATTTTGTTCCGTTTGCTTCCGTGTAAGAAAGGTTTTAACAGAATCTGTGGCTTGATTTCATCACTGATCACCGTAAACACAGTTCACTTTCATAGCAGCCACGTTGTATTGCTTCTCGCATCTATGCGCTCTCCTCCTCTCACCTCTTCTTTAGCTTATGGACTTTAATGCACAACACATCAGCTGTATGTGACAGGCGGTGATACAGCCTGACAAGATGAGAACAACAAGAGAACATCTGGTGAGGTCTGCACAACGCATCACCAGGGGCAAACTACCTGCCCTACAGCACAATCAGAGAAAATTAGTCGGAACGCGAGAGGAGCATCAGTGTGTCGGATAAGTGATCTGTAAAAGTTTGTGAGGGTTTTAGGTGACACGCCAAATTTCTTTAGTCTCATGAGGTTGAAGAGGCGCTGTTGCGCCTTCTTCACCACACAGTCTGTGTGGGTGGACCATTTCAGTTTGTCCGTGATGTGTACGCCGAGGAACTTAAAACTTTCCTCCTTCTCCACTGCTGTCCCATCGGTGTGGATAAGAGGGTGATCCTCTGCTGTTTCCTAAAGTCCACGATAATCTCCTTTGTTTTGTTGACATTGAGTGAGAGGTTGTTTTCCTGACATTCCGAGTGCCCTCACCTCCTCCCTGTAGGCTCTCGTCAATGTTGGTAATCAAGCCCACTACTGCTGTGTCATCTGCAAACTTGATGATTGAGTTGGAGGCATGCATGGCCACGCAGTCATGGGTGAACAGGGAGTACAGGAGTGGGCTGAGCACGCACCCTTGTGGGGCCCCAGTGTTGAGGATGAGCGAAGTAGAGATGTTGTTTCCTACCTTCACCAGCTGGGGGCGGCCCGTCAAAGTCCAGGACCTAATTGCACAGGGCGGGGTTGAGACCCAGGGCCTCAAGCTTAATGATGAGCTTGGAGGGTACTATGGTTTTGAATGCTGAGCTGTAGTCAATGAACAGCATTCTTACGTAGGTATTCCTCTTGTCCAGATGAGACATGGCAGTGTGCATTGTGATGGCGATTGCATCATCTGTGGACCTTTTGGGGCGTTATGCAGGTAAGGTGTAGGTGATATGATCCTTGACTAGTCTCTCAAAGCACTTCATGATGACAGAAGTGAGTGCTACGGGGCGATATTCATTTAGTTCAGTTATCTTTGCCTTCTTGGGTACAGGAACAATGGTGGCCATTTTGAAGCATGTGGGGAAAGCAGACCGGGATGGGGAGTGATTAACTATGTCCGTAAACACACCAGCCAGCTGGTCTGCGCATGCTCTGAGGACGTGGCTAGGGATGCCGTCTGGGCAGGCAGCCTTGCGAGGGTTAACACGTTTAAATGTCTTACTCGCGTTCGGCCACGGAGAAGGAGAGGGAGGGCCCACAGTCCTTGGTAGTGGGGCACTGTATTATCCTCAAAGTGGGCAAAGACAGTGTTTAGTTTGTCTGGAAGCAAGATGCCGGTGTCCGTGAAGTGGCTGGTTTTCTTTTTTGTTGTCTGTAATTGCCTGTAGACACTGCCACAAACATCTCGTGTCTGAGCCATTGAATTGCAACACTTTGTCCCTATACCAACATTTCGCTTGTTTGATTGCCTTGCAGAGGGAATAACTACAGTGTTTATATTCGGCCATATTCCCAGTAATTTTTCTATGGTTAAATGCGGTTTTTCGCGCTTTTGGTTTTGCGTGAATGCCACCATCTATCCATGGTTTCCGGTTCGGGTAGGTTTTAATAGTCACAGTGGATACAACATCTCCTATGCACTCCCTTATAAACTCACTCACCGAGTCAGTGTATAGATCGATGTTATTCTTTGAGGCTGCCCGGAACATTTCCCAGTCCGTGTGATCAAAACAATCTTGAAGTGTGGATTCCGATTGGTACTAATTTAATTATCTGATCCTTCGATTGGGTGGACAACATGTCAGTTCATGTTTCAAGAGCTCTGATAGTCAGGAGGACGTAAGCTAGCTGTCCTCCAGCTACACCAGCTACACCATACAGTAGTGCTATTGAGGCTACTGTAGACCTTCTTTGCAAAATAGTGTTTTAATAAATGATTTTGTGATGTGATGATATTTAGCATAATTTGATCTAGAATGGATAACTTTATAAATGTTTTACTACTTACATTTTTAGGAAATTCATTGAGGAGGATAGTCCTCCCTTTCCTCCTCTGAGGAGACTCCACTGATGCATATTTTCTCTGATGTCTTTGTGGGGTGGCTATTCAACTTGAAATACCTTGGCTATTTATTGTCCAATAAATTGAGCATGACATACTCGTTTGTCATTGTTTCACATAGTAAAGATAAAATGAAGTGTTTACAGACAATAACACTGCAGACTTCATAACCCACAACTCCTACTTTACAGTCAGAGCTCAGACTGTTTTCAGTCCTCAAGGAAGCCAGAGTGCAGTCTTCTGGAATAATGTCATTTCTGTTGGTTGCTTCTTCTCATTTCTGTCAGTGTCTGCACCCATACTTAACAACTAACATTCTTTTCACTCACACAGTGTGAAGGACCATATCTTTGTTGTTATGCGTTTACTAGGAAGGAGATTTATGTTCATATTCAGTGTTATGGAAAATGTCAAACCGCAATAGGCGTATTTGAAGCTGCAACTGAAACAGTTCCTCTCACCGGAATAGTGGAAAGAGAGAGTGGGAGTGAGAGTGAGAGAGTGGCAGTCAGTCAGTGAGTGAGTGAGTGGGATAGAGAAATAGAGAGTGAGAGAGAGGCCTGTCATTTTTCAAATGTTTGAGAGGGTTATAAGGTAAGTGGTTGTGCTAGAAAGGAGAGTCAGAACTACAGGTAATGCAAGGTGTCAGGATGTCTGCATGTTTCCAGATTACTGGACACTGAAGGACAAGGTCCATTGGTTAGTGCTGCTATCTCCAGCTCATTTGTAGGCCTATGTATTCTATGCAAATAAAATAGTTTATGATGTCAGTGTATTCCTGTGGTTTTTTTTCTTTGTCAGACATCCTTAATTAGCCGGTTTGAATTAGGATTCTGATTTCTGATAATTTTTTTGTGGGGTGGTGGTGGGGGGAGGGGGGGGGACTTCTCTTGGCTCCGTGCCAATGGGAAGATATGTCTCGCGCCGAACAGGAGATGATTTTCTCTGTGGAGACTCGGAGGCATGAGCTGCTTTTTGCTGCTGAGTGGACACGCGCTGACTCCTCAGAATAAATAGCTGGTCTTAAAGAAAATTAGGGTTTTTCTCCCCCACCCGCCTCCCACAAACGGAAACACCATCCTTTAACAATTCTGCACGCGCAATTTTTGGTATACAATCACTTGAACCTCTATTCACTCTATCTCATAGTGAACAATATTCTTGACCATACACACATCCAGTATCGAAATAGATAAGGCGTACTAACTTCGTATTTATTCTTATGAATGTTATGTTGAGTAGCCTAATAAACTTGAGAGCGCAGAGGCAGGGACTCAAGGAAATAGAGCCGCAGCAGCGTTCATATTCAAATCCTTTGGAATATATTACAAACCACCCTCATTGACCTAACTCCCCCGAAACCCAATTATCGCCTTTGTGAAGGTCTCACCCTCCTCGAATTTATTCAAGGTATGCTAATATTTTCACATTCAAATGTAATAATGCACTTTTCCCCCTTACAACTGTGGTAAAACATTACGCAAAAGATTACACAAAAGACATTTGAATATCTACCACTAGCTGATAAGTTTAGCGGACCCGCTTACCTCAACTGCTAGTCGCTGTCCAGGGTGCTGAAATTCCCCTATTCCTCTGCAGCAGGCTCCGGAGACGACCGTTTAATCCACTGAGAGCTAGGCACAGCACACAATGTAAAACGCGGTCCAACTACTGTGGCCGTAAATTACCTTGAAAAAAAACCCTCAATTCAAGCCAACAGCATCGATAGAATAAGCCAACTGTGAAAATAATATCTTCAAAAGTCTGATTTATAAAACCGACGATGCAGAAGTAGCCAAGTGGCTATGCTCTCCACGGCTCCGGGCCGATTTTGCCGGTCTAATTGGCGTCTCTTTGCTATTTGCTTCTTCTTTCCCGATTTTTTTTCTCTCTATCTATCGCTCTCTCTCGCGCTCTCTCTCTCTCTCTCTCATTGGATTTATGGTCAATTTACTTAGGCGGTCTCCCCAGCCTACATGTTTCGTAGCCTATACACCACCTGCTCTCTTTCCCCCCTTTGCCCCTCTTTTCCTCTACAGTCCCGTGGTTTGCTTTTATTATAGCAACAGTTTCCTACATGACGGTTAGCGAAACCAGTGAAGGGGGTGAGGGAATATCTTTCTCCTTCCCTGGTGGGGGTACTGTGCGCGCTCTCTCTCTCTCATTAGCTTTCAACACCACATGAAGTGAACGGCACCGACTGCTACAGTAATTATACGAACTTATTGAGGATAGGACCGTCCTTTTAAACTTATTCAGGAATCACTTATCCGACACACTGATGCTCCTCTCGCGTTCCGACTCATTTTCTCTGATTAGGCCTAGCTAATCAGTGTAAATTAGAATGATTGGCACGATGTGACGTAAATGCAAGAGTGGGATTGGAGAACTGAAGGTTATATAGGCCTACCTTGGCTCAATCAAAGTGAATTATCTATTAGATATATCAAATCTAAGTTTATTGGTCGAGTACACAGTTTAGCAGGTGCTATAGTAGGTGCAGCGAAATGCTTACGTTACTAACAGTGTGTGTGTGAAATAAGCTACTAAGGTTTTCACTTCTCTGGTCACTGTATCACAGTTCTATAACCCATTTCTTGGTATCAGAGTAATATTTCATTTTATATACAGTACTAGTCAAAAGTTTGGAGACCTACTCATTCCAGGGTTTTTCTTTATTTTTACTATTTTCTGCATTGTATAATAATAGTGAGGACATCAAAACTATGAAATAACGCATATGGTGGCATGTAGTAACCAAAAAAGTGTTAAACAAATCAAAATATATTTTATATTTGAGAGTCTTCAAAGTAGACACAGCTTTGCACACTCTTGGCATTCTCTCAACCAACTTCACCTGGAATGCTTTTCCAACAGTCTTGAAGCAGGCGGTCATGTGCCTGTTACTGAGGAGTGGCTTCCGTTTGGCCACTCTACCTTAAAGGCCTGATTGATGAAGTGTTGCAGTGATGGTTGTCCTTCTGGAATGTTCTCCCATCTCCCCAGAGGAACTCTGGAGCTCTGTCAGAGTGACCATCGGGTTCTCGGTCACCTCCCTGACCAAGAGTCTTCTCCCCCGATTGCTCAGTTAAGGCCGGGCGGCCAGCTGTAGGAACAGTCTTGGTGGTTCCAAACTTCTTCCATTTTAGAATGATGGAGGCCACTGTGTTTTTGGGGACCTTCAATAATACAGAATGTTTTGGTATCCTTCCCCAGATCTGTGCCTTGACACAATCCTGCAACTGATTTCAATTTCAAATGTCATAGCAAAGGAACTTTATACTTATGTGAATAAGGTATTTTTGTTTTTAATTTTTAATACATGCATGCTGTGGGTATGTCTTTCAGAGGCAGGGACTGGGAAATATTCAGGAAAGGGAAGAGGGAGAGGGAAAGATGAACGGAGCAAAGTACAGAGAGATCATTGATGAAAACCTGCTCCAGAGCGCTCAGGACCTCAGACTGGGGCGAAGGCTCACCTTCCAACAGGACAACGACCCTAAGCACACAGCCAAGGCAACGCAGGAGTGGCTTCGGGACAAGTCTCCTAATGCTATTGAGTGGCCCAGCCAGAGACCGGACTTGAACCCGATCTAATATCTCTGGAGAGACATGAAAATAGCTGTGCAGCAATGCTCCCCATCCAACCTGACAGAGCTTGAGAGGATCTGCAGAGAAGAATGAGAGAACGTTTCCAAATACAGGTGTACGAAGCTTGTAGCGTCGTACCCAAGAAGACTCAAGGCTGTAATCACTGCCAAAGGTGCTTCAACAAAGTACTGAGTCAAGGGTCTGAATACTTATGTAAATGTCATTTCAGTTTTTTTATTTGTAATAAATTAGCAAACATTTCTTAAACCTGTTTTTGCTTTGTCATTAAAAGGGGTATTGTGTGTAGAATGATGAGGAGCAATATCTTAATAATCAATTTAGAATAAGGCTGTAACCTAACAAAATGTGGAAAATGTCAAGGGGTCTGAATACTTTCCGAAGGCACTGTATTTCCTTTCGAAGGTGAAACACTACAGTAAGCGTGTCACTGGTAACTTGGTGCATGAGGGAAGAATCAGGCGCAGAGAGCATATAGTTCCACAGGAAGACGTGCACTTTTAATATCGCACGGAAAATAATGCCCAACAAAACAGGGCGCGGAAAATGTGGACCAACCCAACACAACAGGGTACCAGGTCCAGAGCACAAACACCAAAAAAACATACACACGTAACATATGAGTAATCCCTAATCCCGCACGAAACAAGGGCGGGTAAACGTACTATAAATAAGGAAGCCAATCAAGCACACAAATAGACAGGTGCAACTAATAAGACGAAACAAACAGACAACGAAAAAGGGATCGGTGGTGGCTAGTAGGCCGGTGACGACGACCGCCGAGCACTGCCCGAACAGGCAGGGGAGCCAACTTCGGTGGAATTCGTGACAAAGAGTAGTTCTTCAGAATGTATTACATTTTTTTATCTAAGAAATCATATCTACCAATAAGTAATGAAAACATCTGTGTTACTGTAACAGAATAAGTCAGCGTTCCTTTGACTATAATAATAATTACTTGTGGAATTGCCTTTTAAGCGCAGTAGTTTATTGGTGCAAGGAATATTATTTTTCTGAATTAAATAATAGCCCCCTAACCACACCAATGTGTGAAAGCAATTTTTGTGAACATTTTGTAATTATAACAAGGCTGGTAGAAATATGTGAAAATCATTTTTGGAACTGTTGAGCTGCAACAGACTTGAGCTGCAAGTCTACTACAAAACCCACAATCCAATGCTCTGCTTCTCTGGGCAGGCTGGCTAGCTAGTTATGTTGCTAGCTAGCGATAAAACATAGCTACACAAAAGAATGCAAAGGTCAATATCAGCATGTGTTGTAGCTAGCTGTGAGATAGCCTAAACAAGCTGCACTATCAATTTAGCAGTCTTACTCATGAGTTCAACTTGCGGTATGTCTCTGCCACTGAGCTATAAACGTCTCTACCCAGAGAGAGAGGGAGACCAGAGTAATGTTGCTTTACCACAGAGATACACTACCGGTCAAAGGTTTTAGAACATCTACTCATTCAAGGCTTTTTCTTTATTGTTACTATTTTCTACACTGTAGAAAAATAGTGAAGACATCAAAACTATGAAATAACACATATGGAATTCTGTAGTAACCAAAAAAGTGTTAAACAAATGTAAATATATTTCATATTTGAGATTCTTCAAAAAGTCACCCTTTGCCTTGATGACAACTTTGCACACTCTTGGCATTCTCTCAACCAGCTTCATGAGGTAGTCACCTGGAATCCATTTCAATTAATAGGTGTACCTTCTTAATGTATTTGAGCCAGTCAGTTGTGTTGTGACAAGGTAGGGGTAAACAGAAGATACACCTAATTGATAAAAGACCAAGTCCATATTATGGCAAGAACAGCTCAAGTAAGCAAAGAGAAACGACAGTCCATCATTACTTTAAGACATGAAGGTCAGTCAAAATGGAACGTTTAAGAACTATGAATGTTTCTTCAAATGCAGTCGCAAAAACCAAGTGCTATGATGAAACTGGCTCTCACGAGGACCGCCACAGGAATGGAAGATCCAGAGTTACCTCTGCTGCAGAGGATAAGTTCATTAGAGTTACCAACCTCAGAAATTCCAGCCCAAGATTCAAGTAACAGACACATCTCAACATCAACTGTTCAGAGGAGACCATGTGAATCAGGCCTTCATGGTCGAATTGCTGCAAATAAACCACTACTAAAGGACACCAATAATAAGAAGAGACTTGCTTGGGCCAAGAAATATGAGCAATGGATATTAGACCAGTGGAAATTTGTACTTTGGTCTGGAGTCCAAATTGGAGATTTTTGGTTCCAACCACCGTGGCTTTGTGAGATGTGGTGTGGGTGAACGGATGACTTCCACTTGTGAGAGATGATGGAGTGCTGCATCAGATGACCTGGCCTCCACAATCCACCGACCTCAACCCAATTGAGATGGTTTGGGATGAGTTGGCCTGCAGAGTGAAGGAAAATCAGTCAACAAGTGCTCAGCATATGTGGGAACTCCTTCAATACGGTTGGAAAAGCATTCTAGGTGAAGCTGGTTGAGAGAATGCCATGAGTGTGCAAAGCTGTCAAGGCAACGGGTGGCAATTTGAAGAATCCCAAATATAAAATGTATTTTGATTTATTTAACACTTTTTTGGTTACTACATGATTCCATATGTGTTATTTCATAGTTTTGGTATCTTCATTTTTATTCCACAATGTAGATAATAGTCTAAATAAAGACAAACCCTTGAAGGAGTAGGTGTTCTTAAACTTTTGACCGGTAGAATACTTTTAAAACTTTCCTGAGCATTTGACAATAGACTCCCAGAGCCCAGTTGAGCATGAAGAAACTGAATAAAAAAAGGATGGAATGGGAGTCAATTTGGTGTTTAGCTTAACAAGAAGTACAACATTGCAACAAGAAGTACAACATTGCAAAATTTTTCCAAGATGTGAGATAATTAACGTGTTGTCTGTAATGTCGTATAGCTTTGGAATCGTGACATTACGTACTTTCGAAGAAGACAGGCACGTTTCTCGACTCATACTCTGACTTTGAGAAGGGACAATTAGCTTAGCAACCGCGTGACGCTGCATGACAACGTGAATGCGGTGGGGCGACAGCCAGTTGGGTGGGTCGTTTCTCCATTCATTGCCCAATGGGATTTCTATCTCTTTCTTATTGTAATATCTCGGTTTCCCACAGACAAAGGGCGCATTGTGACATGGTAACTTGAAGTAGAAATGGAGTTGAATAATTTGGTATACTGTTTAGCTTGAGCACATCTAAGCGAAATATATACTTTGTCATGGCGGTATGAGTGGATGGATGCGTTCTCTAGACTAGTATGTGTATACCATCTATTTGTTGATTAGGTGATCTGGAGTGCAGGCAATTGTTTTAAAAACATTATGAAATGTGGTAGTGTGTTATCCCCTATCTCCAGTAAAGAGAATGATGTAGCTATGACACGCTCCTACAAGTTTTTCTGATTTTCACAGACTGACCACTTAGAAGTTAAATCGTAAGGAATTGTTTTATTTTACACACTGACAGGAGAGGCTTTCACTAAATTGACAGGAGTTTCATGGAAATTGACCGGAGTTTCATGATTTTTATTTCTGTGGGTGAATTATACCTTTACGTAATGTCACAGGCCACAGATTGTCTATATATCCTTGCGTTCCCTTTACGTGGATGACTTTTTACCACATTGATTCATCGTCAAAACATAGATTTTTTTTCTTCTTCTGTGCAACATGGAAACAACATTGATTAAAACATGTTTTCCCCCAGTGTCTATTCTCTATACATTATTTCAAAGCATCAAATAACAGTTATTTAATATCTTCACCTAAGAATTTATAGACATTTGAAGTTCATCTTGCCCTGGTGCTTTCCCTAATGATATTCTTTTAACAGCGGTGTCAAATTCTTTCATACTGATTTCAGTGTCACAGTTCTCTTTAAATGCTAAGTGGATTTCTCTCCTGTCTCCTTTTTTATTTTGATAAATCTCTAATGTAAGAACGCTTGTTTTCCCCTTCATCTATCCATCTAGCGTGAACCCTACATTTAGGTTTTTCCTGTATTCAGATTGTAGCCTACTGAACACAGACCTTCCTGTTGAGACACAGAGGAGGAATCTGCTTTCCTCTTCTGACAGGCTGAAATTATGATTAGTATTCTTGAGTCCTCCTGCAGCAAATATGCATTTCATGCTTGCATGCACACTGAGTGGCAGCTGCGAAGGACCCTCCAGTGACCAAGCGCTCTAGCCAGTCACACAGTCTCTTCAGATGTGTCCTAAATTTGCTCATGCTTTGAAACGCAACTTGAGCTAATGAGCCTTGGGGAACACCAGTCAAAAGAAATAGCTAACGGGATCATGTGTCACAGACTGTTTTGTATGGTTAGCAGTTAGCGCTACAGCAAGTACTGGTAACTCATCATCAGACTTTGACCTCCAGTGCCAAAATACAAATATCTGTCTGTTCCTCCTTTGCTAGATTAGAGAGTGTGTGGTCACATAATTATTTTTGTACCTTATAAAAGTATGATTTGTCACATTCGGCCTGTCTGCCTACCTTGTAGACTCTGTACCCTTCCTCAGCCCCAAAAGAACCCTGCTTCTGTCTTATCACTGTACACACATAGACTAGTTTGGGATTGTGTGTGTTTGTGTGGTATAGTTTATGCAAGCCTGCATGCATCTTATTTAGCTACCTCTTTTAATATTTGGGCTCATCTGCATGGTTCCTAGCTGCATTATGTATTCTTCTTGCATGCTACACTCTCTTTCTTGCCTTTCTCCCCTTTGTAGCAGCACTATATGTCCAAACCATGCCAAGCCATCTCTACTGGCTGGCCTGGTTACGCAGCCACCATAGTTCGTGGAACTGTGTTGGAAAGGACAATGTGAACAGCCAAAATATAATGCCACAGTATTTTTTTTTGATGGTATGACGGTACTTGGCGGTTTCTGAAAAATGTAAGTTGTAAATACGTTTTATGCAGTGATGTGATGGTAGAAGATGTGGATAGACTATAAGCTCCAGTAGATAAGTCAAACAACGGATATAAACGAAAACTTCAGACATTTTAAGAAGAGTATTTTTTGCATTTTGATTGCATTTTAATGTAGTCTTATAGGCAAGGCCTAATGTAATTTGATGTATTTCAAATATGAAACGAGATACACATCAGGTCAGCCCTCCCAGAATGCTTCATTTAGACTGGACATTTGAACAAGTCAAGAGAAATAGAATGGGGAGATGTTCTGATCTTCATCTAAGTCACAACAATAGACACACGTAGTGTGCTTCAACTAATAACACACAAAGTGTTGTAATTTTCTTGTCTATATTGAATGCATCATTTAAACATTCACAGTTTAGGTTGGAAAAAGTATGTGAATCCCTAGGCTAATGATTTCTCCAAAAGCTAATGGTGTTCGTTGTGGAGAGCACCACGGAAGAAGCCACTGCTGTCCAAAAATACCCCGTTGCTGCACGTCTGAAGTTTGCAAAAGTGCACCTGGATGTTCCACAGCGCTATTGGCAACACATTCTGTGGACAGACAGAACTAAAGTTGTGTTGTTTGGAAGGAACACACAACACTATGTGTGGAGACAAAAAGGCTCAGCACACCAACATCAAAACCTCATCCCAACTGTAAAGTATGGTGGAGGGAGGATCATGGTTTGGGGATGCTTTGCTGCCTCAGGGCCTGGACAGCTTGCTATCATCAACAGGAAAATGAAAATGTTAGGCTATCTGTCCGCCAATTGAAGCTCGACAGAAGTTGGGTGATGCAACAGGACAACGACCCAAAACACAGAAGGAAATCAACAACAGAATGGCTTCAACTGAAGAAAATACGCCTTCTTGAGTGGCCCAGTCAGTCCTGACCTCAACCCGATTGAGATGCTGTGGCATGACATCAATAGAGCAGTCCACACCAGACATCCCAAGAATATTGCTGAACTGAAACAGTTTTGAAAAAGAGGAATGGTCCAAAATTCCTCCTGACCATTGTGCAGGTCTGATCCACATCTACAGAAAATGTTTGGTTTAGGTTAATGCTGCCATAGGAGGGTCAACCAGTTACTCAATCCAAGGGTTCACATACACAGTGTGTTCAATAAAGACATGAAAACGTATAATTGTTTGTGTTATTAGTTTAAGCAGACTGTCCTTGTCTATTGTTGTGACCTAGATGCAGATCAGATTAAATTGTATGACCAATTTATGCAGAAAGGGTTCACATACTATTTCTTGCCACTGTCTGTACGAGGTAGTTGTGATGATTGATTGAGGTCATATGTACAGTGCATTTGGAAAGTATTCAGACCCCTTGACTTTTTCCATATTTTGTTACGTTACAGCTGTATTCTAAAATTGATTAAATATTTTTTTCTCCCCTCATCAATCTACACACAATACCCCATAATGACGAAGCAAAAACAGGTTTTTAGAAACGTAAGCAAATTTATATAAAAAAAACTGATATCACATCTACATAAGTATTCAGACCTTTTACTCAGTGCCCTGTTGAAGCACTTTTGGCAGTGAATACAGCCTTGAGTCTTTTTGGGTATGACGCTACAAGCTTGGCACACATATTTTTGGGGAGTTTCTCCCATTCTTCTCTGCCGATCCTCTCAAGTTCTGTCAGGTTAGGTGGAGAGTGTCGCTGCACAGCTATTTTCAGGTCTCTCCACAGATGTTCAATCAGTTCAAGCCCGCTCTGGCTGGGCCACTCAAGGACATTCAGAGACTTGTCCCGAAGCCACTCCTGCGTTGCCTTGGCTGTGTGCTTAGGGTTGTTGTCCTGTTGGAAGGTGAACCTTCTCCCCAGTCTGAGGTCCTGAATGCTCTGGAGCAGGTTTTCCATTAAGGATCTCTCTGTACTTTGGTCCATTCATCTTTCCCTCGATCCTGACTATTTTCACAGTACCTGCCGCCGCTGAAAAACATCCCCACAGCACGATGCTGCCACCACCATGCTTCACTGTAGGGATGGTGCCAGTTTTCCTCCAGATGTGATGCTTGGCATTCAGGCCAAAGAGTTCCAACTTGGTTTCATCAGACCACAGTATCTTGTGTCTGATGGTCTGAGAGTCATTTACGTGCCTTTTACTGGCTTCCGTCTGGCCACTCTACCACAAAGGTTTGATTGGTGGAGCGCTGCAGAGATGATTGTCCTTCTGGAAGGTTCTCCCAAGGTTCTCCCATCTCCTCAGAGGAGCACTCTCAGAGTGACCATCATGTTCTTGGTCACCTCCCTGACCAAGGCCCTTCTCCCCCGATTGCTGAGCTCTAGGAAGAGTCTTTGTGGTTCCAAACTTCTTCCATTTAAGAATGATGGAGGCCATTATGTTCTTGGAGACCTTCAATGCTGCAGAATTGTTTCGGTACCCTTCTCCAGATCTGTGCCTCAACACAATCCTGTCTCAGAGCTCTATGGACAATTCCTTCGACCTCATGGCTAGGTTTTTGCTCTGACATGCACTGTCAACCGTGGGACCTTATATAGATAGGTGTGTGCCTTTCCAAATCATGTCCAATCAATTGAATATACCACAGGTGGACTCCAATCAAGTTGTAGAAACATCTCAAGGATGATCAATGAAAACAGGATGCACCTAAGCTCAATTTTGAGTCTCATAGCAAAGGGTCTGAATACTTATGTAAATTTCAGTTTACATTTTAAAAGAAATATCAAAAAATATCCAAAAACCTGTTTCCACTTCATCATTAAGTGATATTGTGCGCATATTCATGAGAAAAAAGCATGAATACATTTTAGAATAAGGCTGCAATGTAACAAAATGTGGAAAAGTCAAGGGTTCTGAATGCTTTCTCAATGCACTTTACATGTAGATTTGGTTAGATGACTGATTAAAGTACTATGCACATGTAGGTAGGGGGTGAAAAGCAGAAAGTACGTGTAGGCGTTTAATAAATGAACTGTTCAGTCTTATGGCTTTGAGGTAGAAGCTGTTCAGGAGCCTTTTGGTCCCAGGCTTTGCCCTCTACTACCGCTTGTCATGTGGTAGCAGAGGGAACAGTCTGTGACTTGGGTGGCAGGAGTCGTTTAGTCCTAAGTTTAGTGATGAGCTTGGAGGGCACTATGGTGTTGAACTCTGAGCTGTAGTCAATTAACAGCATTCTCACTGAGGTGTTCCTTTTGTCCATGTGGAAAAGGGAAGTGTGGAGCGCAATAGAGATTGTGCCATCTTTGGATCTGATGGGGTGGTATGCGAATTGGAGTGGGTCCAGGGTGTTTGGTGTTGATGTGAGTCATGACCAGCCTAGCAACATTTTTCGTGGCTACAGATGTGAGTGCTAAGGGGCAATAGTCATTTAGACAGGTTACCTTAGCATTCTTGGGCACAGGAACTATGATGTTCTATTTGAATCATGTGGATATTACAGACTGGGTCAGGGATAGGTTAAAAGAATCTCAGTGAAGACACTTGCTAGCTGGTCACCGCATGCTCAGTGTCCGGGTAGTCCGTTTGGAACTGTGGCCTTGTGAATGTTAACCTGTTTTTAATAGTCTTATTTTCATCGGCAACGGAGAGCGTGGTCACACAGTCGTCCGGAACAGCTGGTGCTCTCATGCATGGTTCAGTGTTGCTTGCCTCGAAGCCAGCATAGAAGGCATTTACCTTCTCTGGTAGGCTTGTGTCACTGGACAGCTTGTGGCTGGGTTTCCCTTTGTAATCTGTGATAGTTTGCAAGCCCTGCCACATCCGACAAGTGTCCGAGCCGGTGTAGTAGGATTTGATCTTCGTCCTGTATTGAGGCTTTGCCTGTTTGATGGTTCATCTGAGGGCATAGTGTGATTTTTCTTTTTAAATAGTCTGGGGAAAAGTGTTTTTTTGAAAGCACCGCCTCTAGCCTTTAGCTCAGTGCGGATGTTGCCTGTGATTCTTGGCTTCTGGTTAAGATATGTACACATGTATGGCCACTGTGGGGACAATGTCGTTGATGCACTTATTAATGAAGCCAGTGACTGATGTGGTAAAGTCCTCAGTGCCATTGGATGAATCCCGGAACAGATTTGAATCTCTGCTAGCAAAATAGTCTAGTAGCTTGGCGTCCGCTTTATTGGACCACTTCCGTATTGAGCGCATCACTAGTACTTCCTGTTTGAGTTTTTGTTTGTAAGCAGGAATTAAGAGGATAGAGTTATGGTCAGATTTGCCAAATGGAGGGTGAGGGAGAGCTTTGTATGTGTCTCTGTGTGTAGAGTAGGTGTGATCTAGAGCTTTTTTTTGCTTCTAGTTGCGCAGGAGACATCCTGGTAGAAATGAGGTAAAATTGATTTGTTTCCCTGCATTTAATCCCCGGCCACCGCATCTGGTTGAGCATTGTCTTGTTTGCTTATGTCCTTATACAGCTTGTTAAGTGTGGTCTTAGTTCCAGCATTGGTTTGTGGTGGCACATAGACAGCTATGAGAGATATAGATGAAAACTCTATTGGTAAATAGTGTGGTCTACGGTTTATCATGAGGTATTCTAACTCACACGATCAGAACCTCGAGACTTCCTTAATATTAGAGATTGTGCACCACTGTTGTTGACAAGGAGGCACACACCCCCTCCCCTCAGATTACTTAGTGTGTATATATAAGCAACTATTTACCAGTTGTGCACTCATTCTTCAAGAGTCAGGTTTTTTTTGTTTGGGGATGTCTGTAGAAACGTCTGGAGACGTGGGACCTTAAAAATTGCAATAGTAAGTGGGTAAATGCTAAGTAACCAAATAGCAATGGGCGTAAATGGCGTTTACCCTACACTACATCCCTTGTTTAATGAATAGTTGATGACTGTAGGATGGCAACAAATTAATTATAGGTGGTTTCAATGGTCTTTCTCCATTCTGATTGTTTAATAACGAACCAAACTAGGACAAAACTGACATTGAAGTAGTCCAAATTGTAGAACTTTTTATTTATTTGGCACTGTATCAAAATATTGTTATAGACAGCATTGTAAAAATCCATACCAGAATGTGGATCCATACCGGTACACTCTTAGATAAAAAGGCGCTATTAATTCATAATTGATTGAATTCATATATCGCTTTTCACCCAAAGGAGGTACTCAAAGCACTTTACATAGTAGGGGAAACTCACCTCATCCACCACTAATGTGTAGCACCCACCTGGGTGATGCACAGCAACCATTTGCTTGTGCCAGAAAGCTCACCACACATCAGCTAAAGACGTTACGCAGGGCAATGTCCCCTTCATTTCCTTGGGGTATTGGGCTCTCCTTAGACCAGAGGGAAGAGTGCCCCCTACTGGCTCTCCAACACCACTTCCAGCATCATCTGGTCTCCCATCCAGGGACCGACCCTGCATAGCTTCAGAGGCAAGCCAGCAGTGGGATGCAGGGTGGTATGCTGTTGGCAATATAACCTAAAAGTGTTCTTTGGCTGTCCCCATAGGAAAACCCTTTGAAGAACCCTTTTTGGTTCCACGTAGAACCCTTTTTGGTTCCATGTAGGGGGTTCTACATGGAACAAAAACAGGTTATCCTACACTTTTTTCTAAGAGTGTATACCTTAAAATACAATATATTGCCCAGCCCTAGCCCTAGACTAGTACAAAACACAGTCTATAGCCCTACTCTACCTAGTTCTCTGTATGACCTCCATGGTCTTGGTTGTGCTCTGTAGGGTGATCTGTGTATCTAATTAAGTGCCCCCCTGGCACTACATCAGCATACAGTCCTTTCATCCGTATATCTTTCATAGCGTGCGTGTTTCTTATCCCCTGGCAAGAAGAGGTGTCAAATAGAAGGCTATGTGTTCCGAAGGAGTAGAAAACAGCTCCCCTCCTCTTCCTCCTCCCTACCTCCCTCCCTCCTTCCAGCCTCGTGCTTCTCCTCGCAGCTCTTTCATCTGTGCTGCTCTATAAACAAACCTCTTTACCATTTCAAAGATTCCACCTGCGTGCTCTTTCTCTAGTATACAGTTCCACAGCACTGCATCACACCATGCCATGGGGAGGGGCAGGCCTGTGTCACCCACTGGCTATGTGGCAAACCAGGTGGTGGTCATTTGGAAAAGGAGGAGGTAGGTGTAGGTATGTTTTTTGAGGATGTGGAAATATAGGTATGTCTATTTACTAAAGATATTCCGTGTTTATGTTTGTTTGCAAATCTACAATATGTGAACAGTGCAGTAGTTATGTGAGAACACTGTATGCTGTGTGGGTCTAATTGTTGAATAAAGAGAGACAGTGTTGGAGAGAATCTCCGTCATTATGTCGTTATGTGTATTTTTGAATGGGTTTCTGTGAAGGAGAACGAGGGATAGAAGAGGCATTGTGAACTGTAAAAATGTGTGTGGATGCGAATGCACCGCGAGTGTGTGTAGATGTGCTGTCGGTATGTGAGTGGGAGCATGGAGGTGTGTTAAAAGGTTGGCTGGCAGAGAAAGAGAGAGAGAGAGAGACCTGTTCCAGGCTAGGACTCGGCTTAGATCAGCATGTTGAGTTTTTGCCAGAAATGGTCTCCCTCTCCGTTAATAATTTCCTCACTAAAGCCATATCTTATCAAACCAATTCCGTTTGTCTGTCACAGCACTTGTTAAAAGGGAAAGGTCAGTATTTTATAACTCAATGTTAGATGGTTCCTCACCCTGAAAGCAGTCTATGAACCAGAGAACCATGGATTACAGTTTCTACTTTCCACATTCACTTGTAAAAAGCTGAACTTCCCCTTTAATAGACTATGGAGACTTTTCTGCCAAATGTTCATTTATATTTCATTTTAAGAATATTATTCCTTATTTCTAAAAGTTATTTTTATTGTGGTTTTATATGAATTGAATGGCTTACTCTTTAATCCTTCATACTTGCTTAACGTTGTTTTACGCGTTACATCTAATTGTTAAGGAAAATACTTGGGCACAATAAGCATTTTGTAAGCCATGACAATATAGAAAATTGCATTTCATTTCGGGACTGAATTTAATGGAAGTGTGAGAGTGCGATAGAGACTAGAGAGAGAGAACGAGTGAGGGAGAGAGATTACAAAGTGGAGAGGGAGGTCAGCGGGGTATTAGAGGCATGGGGAGACTGAGAGCGAGAGAAAGAAAGGAATGATATAGGTGAGAGCGAGAAAGAAAGAGAGTGAGAGAGAAAATAATACATTTGTGAACAGGATTTTGTTAGCAGGTGAGTGAGTATGAGAGAGCGTTTGATATTATCTGTCATATTTTTTTTAATGTTTACTTTGAGCCTTGTCAATAAAGTATTAGAGAGAGAGAGGCAGTCATGTAGACGAACAGCTCCTGACTTGTTGTAACTTTCTGGTTGTTTAGAGTGAGATTACAAGGTTAAATGAGCAAATAATATATAGGTAATCAAATTGTTCAACTGAAGATCAACACAGGAGGAAAAGATTGGCATAGTGTGTGTTAAAAGACCAGTCTTAATCGTGCTAGCTAATCGTGCTAGCTAGCTAAATTTAAATGTGTCAGCTAGCTTACTGGCTAGCTTCAACTCTTTACTGGTGGTAACAATGGCAACATGGCCACTGAGGCAGCAGCAGCAGAGACGAAGAGACCCCACTCTTTAAAAAAAAAATCCATCAGAAATCAAATCAGAGAAGGTAAGAATCAATTTTAAACACAGAATTCAGAGTGAGAACCCAAGAACTTTGTTTACTGGCTGCTCAAACAACAGGACTGTTGCGAACCTGTTACACAGACCACTCTACTGCCTGGTATGCAGCTGTAACCAGCTATACGACAAAGAAAGGCATCTGCAAGGGAAGGCAAATACACATTTTTGACAGCGAAAAAGACCAGGAAAACATGTTTCTGACGGTAAACATGTACCAGAACGGCACTGTCATTGTCCAGGGCAGTGAGGCTGCACTCAGCTCTGTTGTGCAGGACTTCCCCACACTAAGGAAGATAGCGGAAA
The DNA here is from genome assembly GCF_018296145.1 of Oncorhynchus tshawytscha. NCBI lineage: Eukaryota > Metazoa > Chordata > Actinopteri > Salmoniformes > Salmonidae > Oncorhynchus > Oncorhynchus tshawytscha. Next base: position 31,230,961 of record NC_056433.1, on the reverse strand, counting down.
ACAAAAAGTACAAGGACAGCACCCCGACCTCTCCCCTCACCTCAGTCACTCCAACAGCAGGAGCCCAGATCCACACAACAGGTCTATCCTCCCCCTGCCTGCATACGACCACCAGAGCCAAGAACACACCACCATCAGCCTGCTGAGAAACAGGCTGGCTCTGTTAGAAGTATGAGCTAAAGGAGCAGCCCCCCAGCTACACCACCTCCAGCCCAGACACAGGACCAGATCAACCAGTGCAGGACCCAGCTGAATAAGTGTCCAGGAGCTGAGAGAGAGCCTTACCACAGCGCTCGAGGAGGTAAAGGCCACCATGAGGAGAGAGCTAGTGCAGGTAAAGGAGGTGATGGCAAAGGAGTTGTCTGTCATCAAGAGGGTGCTGCAGCACAGAGAACAGACTGGGACCGGAGTACTCTGTAGGATTGATCAAGATTAAACAGCTGCACTTAACACTTAAACACATTAAACACACGCACACGCACGCACGCGCACGCACACCCGCGCACACACACACACGCACACACGCACACGCACACACGTGCACACGCACACGCACCATGCACACTCGCACACGCACACACACACGCGCGCGCGCACACACACACGCGCGCACACACACACACGCGCGCGCGCGCACACACGCATGCACACACGCGCACACGCACACGCGCACACGCGCGCGTGCACACGCACACACACACACACACACGCGCGCGCACACACACACACACGCGCGCGCACACACGCATGCACACACGCGCACACGCACACGCGCGCGCACACACACACACACACACACGCGCGCGTGCACACGCACACACACACACGCGCGCGCACACACACACACACACGCGCGCGCACACACGCATGCACACACGCGCACACGCACACGCGCGCACACACACACACACACACACACACACACGCGCGCGCGTGCACACGCACACACGCACGCGCACACAGAGCTATTGTACTAACAGTTTACTTGTTCAATGAATAGGAAGAAGGGAAAAATATAACAAATGTTTGCTGTTAATAACTTAGTAGCTACTGTATTTTTGACTGTGCTGTTCTTTCTTTTTGCAACAGGAAATTGCTATCAGTTAGCATGTATAACATTCAGGGCCTAAACTCATCAGCCTTTGGACGTCATCATTCTGCAGCAGACATGGTGTAAGGCAGACATTGTCACTCACTGTCCCACAGGCTACAGAGATGTTGGCCATCACAGAAACACAGCTCTGTCAGTACAGGCAGAGACTCTGGAGGATTGATCATTTGGTACAAATCCGAACTACAACATCTAATTGGTAAATATTACATTTGGTTCAAACTGAAAAAATAACTTGTTCTGACAGAGAAAAAGGATGTGTCCCTTTTTCGCAAAATATATACCCGCCCTCAGAATCCTAGAGGAGATATTCCCCACCCTCGAGGAAGAGACATGCCATTTACAGGCCCAGGGAAATATGCTCATCTGTGGAGACACAAATGCGCGCACAGGGACACTACCTGATCTAACGACCACATGAGGGGACAGCTTTATTACAGGCCATACTGTTTCTAACTGTCTTCATCTCCTCCATAGAAACAACAGTGACAGCACTATCAACAAAAGAACGTAAGGGATCTGTTGCAGCTCTGTTGAAGCCTGGGTCTGTACTTTGTCAGTGGTAGGTTACGGGGGTACTCTTTGGGGAGATTCACCTACTGCTCACCTCTTGGCCACAGCACAGTAGACTATATGATTACAGACATTGACCCTTTCTCTCTCAGCTCATTCACTGTCAAGCCACTAACACCTGTCTGATCACAGCCAAATTACTTTGTTCCCCAAATGAACAGACATGGAAATGATCACACATTCACAGCCCAGTAAGCTGTATAAATCAGAAATTAATACAGATGGGCCCAAAACAGCACAGAAGAATACCAACAAGCAACCAGTAACCAAAACATCCAAACACTCTTAGATAAGTTTCTGGATACAACCAGTGGCGATTTTAGCATGTCAATCTTTTTTTTAAAATAAATTGCTAAAAATGTGTCTCTCTGCCCTGAATGACAGGTCACCACTGGAAACCACATCCACTCACAGTAAAGAATTCATCAATCTAGCAGTAAAAAAATATCAACAATATATTCAGGCAAACTGGAAAAGAAGCACAACTGAAATTGATAAAAAAACAAAGCAAAAAAGAACACACATGACAACTGGTTCAGTGCAGATTATAGAACTATAAGGAAGTAAATTAGAACACTATCAAACCAAAAGCACAGAGACCCAAATAATGGTGAATTATTAAACATACACTCAGAATCAACAAAAGCACAGTACCACAGCTGACATTAATTGAGGAGTCCATAAGCACAAACAACTTCTGGCAAAATTGGAAAAACCTAAAAAATTGTGACATATGGACAACCCATTTTAAAACACTCTACAACTCCTTTCAAATTGATGCAAACACAGAACAATGCCAAATTCATGAAAAATTTACAAGTGAGGGAGATCCTAAATGAGATGCTCTAATTCACTAGTGCAACATTTCTATTGCCTCTATTAAAACGGTTTAATTTGATCCCGAGTGTAGGTTATTTCCCTGACATCTGGAATCAAGGACTCATAACCCCAATCTTTAGGAACGGAGACAAATTTGACTGTAACAATTACAGGCATTTGTGTGAACAGTACCCTGGGGGAGGTTTTCTGTATTATTATAAATGTAAGAGTTCTAAACTTCCTTAATAAGCACAATGTCTTGAGTAAAAGCCAAATTGGATTTATACCAAAACATTGCACGACCGATCATATTTATACCCTACACACCCTGCCTGATGTCCACCAAAATAATTCCAAAATATATGCTTGCTTTGTCAACTTCCAAAAAGCATTTGATTATATTTGGCATACAGGACTGCTCTACAAAGTTATTGAAATTATATTTTTTATCCAGGGGTGGGGCCTTCGCCAGGGTTGCAATCATAGCCCTGCACTCTTCAATATTTACATCAACGAATTGGCCACTATTCTAGAAAAAAACACAGCCCCTGGTGTTAGTCTCCACAATTTAGAGGTTAAATGCCTACTCTTCACAGATGACCTGTGCCTGTTGTCACCAACTGCACATGGCCCACAGCAGAGCGTAGACTTGCTAGAGCAGTACCGCCAGACCTGGGCCCTGTCAGTAAACTCCAAAAAGACTAAAATAATGATTTTCCAGAGAAGATCCAGATCTCAGGGAATTAGACCAAAGTTCTCAAATGGTATAAAATATATAGAGTACTGCACACACTTCTATTGCTTTGGTTAAAAAATCATCATCTTAACTGGACACCTTAATGAGGCAGTGAATGAACTGAGATAGAAAGTTGAAAGCTGAAATTGAAATACCTATTAAAATTTGGCTAAAACAAATTCATTGTGTCTTTGAACCAATTGTACTTTATGGCAGCGAGGTGTACAAAACAAGATTTCACCCAATGGTACAAACACTACATTGAAACCCTGTATGCAGATTTCTGTAAGATTATCCTACATGTCCTGAGAAAAACTACAAACAATGCATGCAGGGCAGAATTAGGCCAATATCTACTAATAATAAAAACAAAAAAAATGAGCAATTAACTTTTGGAAACATCTAAAATGCAGTGACCCCCCTCTCATACCATTACCATTACCTCTCATACCATTACCAAGAGCTGAGCAAAGAAAATAGTACTCTAATCCAGCTGGTCCTGGGGCTGAGTTCAAAAAACCTGTTCTACTAATACAATGAAGCCTCAGGTTCCTAACGTCCAATCAATCAGAATAAACCAAATTAGAACACAGTCAAAACAAAACTACATTGTTTATTGGGAAGCACAAACACAAAGCAAAATGCAGTGCTATCTGGCCTTAAATTGACAGAACACTGTTGCTAACTATTTGACCATGGTTACTTATCAAAACCTTAGAAAAAAAGTAAAGGCTGAGCAACCACTGCACTGCAACATAACCTGAGACAGAGCTGCATTTCCTGACAAAATGTAAAAAATATAAAACAATTAGAGAGTGTAATTCCCCCAAATTTGAAACCACTTTTCAAGGTTTCAACGACCTCTCTGATGAGAAGCGGCTACCCTTCCTGTTGGGGGATGTCACGTATAGTCCCTCTCCGGCCTCTAGATCATCAGGCTGCTGATTACCCCACACACCTGTCATGATTGCACATATCCTCTATGCTTATTGTTGTTGTTCAACATATGGTTATTTTGACACGTAATGATTGTTACTATTGTCCCGTTGACAATATTGATTATTTTAATTGTTAATATTGTAAATCTCAAAAATAAGCTTTGGCAATATGTACATTGCTACATTATGCCAATAAAGCAAATTGGAGCGAGGGAGGGGGAGAGAGGTGAACCGAATTGTGTTGCCAGGTTGAGTGCTGAAGTTGATGGGTCATGAGTCAAAGCTGGTCACAAGGGGGTCAATTTGTCTCCCACACCACAATCACCATAGTGACCCCATCATCAAGGTTTCTGCCTCATTACCCAGCAGCCCCTGGGCTCAGCAAATTCTGACACTGTGCGCCAGGAGAGGGGAAGGAACCACGAAGAGAGGATGAGGGAGGGATGGAAGAAGAGCAAGGAAGGAATGAGGGAGGGCTGTGTCTAATCAGACACTAACATCAAGGATAGGTTTGTAACTAGAGAACCATAGTGAAATACCTCCCATACAGATGTAGCGTTTGGCTAGAAATAACACACTATGATGAAATGTATCACGATTAAATACATAAGAGAGACTGTGTTCCTCTCAGGTTGTTTGGGATCTCTACTCAGGTTACATTGTTGTCATCTCTCCATTGTGTGACGCTACGTGTGTTCTATTTCAAATATTAATTTACAGGCATAACCTTAACAAATCCCATGATGCTACCTGTCTCATCATGTTATGAAAGGTTTTCCAGAGAGAAAGGTAGGGTGGGGAGGAAACACATGGAGGAGAATGGAGAAGAGGATTAGAGAGAGGCCAATAGAAGAAGAGGAGGAAGGGGAGAGCGGGAGTGTAAACATGTGGATGAGGATAGGAGAGCAGGAGACAAAGAGGAAGAGGATTGGCTTTAGACTAGTACACGCGGTAGGAGCCATTCAGCTCTTATTTGTGTTAGCTCCGGGGTAGCGTAATGATAGATTTATACAACCCTCAAACGCTGACCTTTCAGTCTCTTTCTCTCAGCAGCTCCACCAGACGCCCACTTTCCCTCTACTATCCTCCCCAGACTGAGCATCCCTTCTTGGGCCTACCGTAGCCCGGAGATCCCCGCCGCTTCCAAATTCCCACCCGCTTTCCACATCTCTTTGTGCTGATGATTGGAGAGTCGGGCAGGGTTTGACCGCTGAGCAGAGCTGAAAGGAGAACAGAGAAAGAGAAAGGATGTGTGGGTTATTCATGCCAGTTCTTTAGAGATTGTAGATGTAGAATGGAACTGAGGGCCGAGGATCCGTTCATTTCTCTGAAACCGAATCAGAGATACTGTATATCATAATAACAGCTTAGTGTGTGCTTGTCATTCTCTTTCTCTGTCCTTCTCTCCCTCTCTTTTCCTTTCTTCCAATCTCTTGCTTTTGCTTGCTGTCTCTTTTGCTCTCCTCCTCTGTCCATCTTTCTCTCTCTTTCTCTGTCCCTTTCGCTATCCCCTTTCTCATGTCACTTTCTCTCTCTCGCTCTCTCTCTCTCTCTCTCTCTCCCTCGCTTTCTCTCTTTTTCTCTCTGGCTCTCAGGTTCTTTTTCTTTCTCTCCTACTTTCAAAAGCATGGTAGGGTAAAATATCTAGGCCCAATAGCAGTGACCCAATTACTCTAAGAGTTGTCCCACCCCTGTAGGATGTCTCTGTCCCTGGGGATCAAATCTGCCATGGAGAAGCTTTCCATCACCCTGCCCACTCTCTCGGCCAGACACCTCATACTTCCTCCCTTTATTACTGTGTCACATAGACACACACACACGCACGCACACACACACACACACACCACACACACACCACACACCACACACACACACACACGCAAGCACACACACGCACACGCACCCGCACACACGCACGCACACACACACCACACACACACAGACACACACACACACACACACACACAGACACACACACACACAGACACACACACACACTCACACTCCCTCTCTTTCCTGATATCAGGTTGTGTGGAGTCTGACGTGTAGACAATTACTTCCTGAGCGCTGGCATCTCATCACACCTCCTGTCTTTGTTTGCATAATCTTGTCTGCGTTGTACAACCTTGTCATTATAATTTGATGAAGGAGGTTGATATAGCAGCAAGTGGGTAACTATTAATTTGCAGAGATTACGTTTTGCTGTAAAAGTAATAAAAGTGGTGGCTGCTGAAAATAGGTGCTAATGGTTAGGAATGAGATTCTCATAGTGATACAAGGTTCATTACCAGAGTGCATATCTATTTAACGTGACAAATTGAGAGTGCTTGATGTCAACCAATTTTGTAAAATGTATCTAAAACTGTCTGAGATTGAATCTCACCCGTGCTGAGACAACCGACAGGCAGAGACACGTACGCACACATGCGCACACACACACACACACACACACAACACACACACACACACACACACACACACACACACTTAGAGCACACACACACACAGAGCATGAAAATAACAGTGTGATGACGTTAGCCGTTCTGAGCATATCTTTCCTATCTGTCAGATCAGTGGAGGAAGAGGAAGCCTAGCAAATGGGGAGAAATGGGGGAACATGATGATCTTCCAGCCGCGAGACGAGTCAATAAACACTAATTGATAAATGGGAGATGTCAGTAAATGTAATTGTGGGTCTAATCATGCTCATTAGTTTAATGGGGAGAAATGCTGAAACAAGCGAAGAATGGTCCATTCTTTGTCTGTGGAGATAATGTCTTATGGGTAAGAATTAGGGTCTCAAAACTACTGGTAATTTACCAAAGTTATCCAAACTTTCTGTAATTTTGGAAATTAACAGGTAATATATGGAAATCTATGGTAACTTTTGATAATTTTATACTTGAATAACAAACCAAAAAATGTATTCATTTCTGGTATAATTTTTTCCATTAACTGTGAAACTCTTCCAACTATTGACTTTTTTCTCAACTGACACCAGTTTGGCAACCAACACATTTACAACAATGACATACTAACATAATAAAATAAATAAACTGCGCAAAAAAAATGATTAAGGATATTTCTTGCTGAAGCTCTCATATTAAACACCAATGGTATTTACTAAGTTGATGTTTATTTTTATTTTTGTTTTACAGCTTTGTCATAAAATTTTCAAAAATAATCTTATTTGATTATTTTATATATTTTACATGTCATAAGGCCACACAGAGGGCCAGAGATAATTAAAGACGATGATCTGTGATCATCTGAAGTACCCAACAATGACACTAAATGTCATGTGATAAAATTCCCTTTTGGTCACACTTTATTTGGATAGTCTGGATTTTCTATCTGTAGATGCTATCTGTAGATGCTCTACAGATGGTTTTACCATCAAACAAACTATCTGCTGATAAGCAATTGCTTGATATCGTTAGGGTTAGGTTTAGAATATGATTCAGGGTAAAGGTATACCACCTTTCTGCCCCTGTATACCACCTTTCTGTCCCTGTATACCACCTTTCTGTCCCCGTGTACCATTTTTCTGTCCCTGTATACCACCTTTCTGTCCCTGCATATCGCCTTTCTGTCCCTGTATACCACCTTTCTGTCCCCGTGTACCATTTTTCTGTCCCTGTATACCACCTTTCTGTCCCTGCATATCGCCTTTCTGTCCCTGTATATCACCTTTCTGTCCCTGCGTATCACCTTTCTGTCCCTGTATACCGCCTTTCTGTCCCTGTGTACCACCTTTCTGTCCTTGTTTAACACCACTCTATAGCCCTCTGGACTTCTTCAGCCACTCCTCATACTGCTCCCTGAACATCTTTCTCCCTATATACCACTGCTATGTTTCTGTCCCTAAAGCCCTCTGGACTTAGAAGGCTCACACAGCTACTCCTCATGCCCCTCACGGCTCCCCACCACAGTCCTGACATCCGTCTATAAAGCCAGATAGGGCCCAGAGGTTATCCGTCCATCTGCCAATCAAAGACTGAGGTGGACTACAGGCACCCGACGACACAAAGGAGGAAATACGACTGAGAGGAAGGACATATTCACGATGGAATAGGGAGAATCGGGGTTTGACTGGTGGATTGTTTTCTCCTCTCTTCTTTTCCATAAGCGGGAATCTGATTTGTACATGAAGAAAGACCTTCTTGTAGATGCTCTACAGATGGTTTTACCATCAAACAAACTATCTGCTGATAAGCAATTGCTTGATATCGTTAGGGTTAGGTTTAGAATATGATTCAGGGTAAAGGTATACCACCTTTCTGCCCCTGTATACCACCTTTCTGCCCCTGTATACCACCTTTCTGTCCCTGTACACCACCTTTCTGTCCCTGTATACCGCCTTTCTGTCCCTGTATACCACCTTTCTGTCCCTGTATACCACCTTTCTGTCCCTGTATACCGCCTTTCTGTCCCTGTATACTGCCTTTCTGTCCCTGTATACCACCTTTCTGTCCCTGTATACTGCCTTTCTGTCCCTGTATACTGCCTTTCTGTCCCATTTTTCTGTCCCTGCATACTGTCTTTCTGTACCACCTTTCTGTCCCTGTATACTGCCTTTCTGTCCCTGTATTCGCCTTTCTGTCCCTGTATACCACCTTTCTGTCTCTGTATACCACCTTTCTGTCCCTGTATACTACCTTTCTGTCCCTGCATACCACCTTTCTGTCCCTGCATATCGCCTTTCTGTCCCTGTATACCACCTTTCTGTCCCTGCATATTCGCTTTCTGTCCCTGTGTACCATTTTTCTGTCCCTGTATACCACCTTTCTGTCCCTGCATATCGCCTTTCTGTCCCTGTATACCACCTTTCTGTCCCTGTATACCACCTTTCTGTCCCTGTATACCTCCTTTCTGTCCCTGCGTATCGCCTTTCTGTCCCTGCATACCGCCTTTCTGTCCCTGCGTATTGCCTTTCTGTCCCTGTATACCACCTTTCTGTCCCTGTATACTGCCTTTCTGTCCCTGCATATTCGCTTTCTTTCCCTGTGTACCATTTTTCTGTCCCTGTATACCACCTTTCTGTCTCTGCATATCGCCTTTCTGTCCCTGTATATCGCCTTTCTGTCCCTGTATACCACCTTTCTGTCCCTGTATACTACCTTTCTGTCCCTGCATACCACCTTTCTGTCCCTGTATACCACCTTTCTGTCCCTGCATACCGCCTTTCTGTCCCTGCGTATTTCCTTTCTGTCACTGTATACCACCTTTCTGTCCCTGTATACCACCTTTCTGTCTCTGCATATCGCCTTTCTGTCCCTGTATACCACCTTTCTGTCCCTGTATACCACCTTTCTGTCCCTGTATACCACCTTTCTGTCCCTGTATACTACCTTTCTGTCCCTGCATACCACCTTTCTGTCCCAGCATATCGCCTTTCTGTCCCTGTATACCACCTTTCTGTCCCTGCATATTCGCTTTCTGTCCCTGTGTACCATTTTTCTGTCCCTGTATACCACCTTTCTGTCCCTGCATATCACCTTTCTGTCCCTGTATACCACCTTTCTGTCCCTGTATACCACCTTTCTGTCCCTGTATACCACCTTTCTGTCCCTGTATACCACCTTTCTGTCCCTGTATACCACCTTTCTGTCCCTGTATACTACCTTTCTGTCCCTGCATACCACCTTTCTGTCCCAGCATATCGCCTTTCTGTCCCTGTATACCACCTTTCTGTCCCTGCATATTCTCTTTCTGTCCCTATGTACCATTTTTCTGTCCCTGTATACCACCTTTCTGTCCCTACATATCGCCTTTCTGTCCCTACATATCGCCTTTCTGTCCCTGTATACCACCTTTTGTCCCTGTATACCACCTTTCTGTCCCTGTATACCACCTTTCTGTCCCTGCATATTCACTTTCTGTCCCTGTACCATTTTTCTGTCCCTGTATACCACCTTGCTGTCCCTGCATATTCGCTTTCTGTCCCTGTGTACCATTTTTCTGTCCCTGTATACCACCTTTCTGTCCCTGCATATCGCCTTTCTGTCCCTGTATATCACCTTTCTGTCCCTGCGTATCACCTTTCTGTCCCTGTATACCGCCTTTCTGTCCCTGTGTACCACCTTTCTGTCCTTGTTTAACACCACTCTATAGCCCTCTGGACTTCTTCAGCCACTCCTCATACTGCTCCTCTACCTTGCGAGAACATCTTTCTCCCTATATACCACTGCTATGTTTCTGTACCAGTCTAAAGCCCTCTGGACTTAGAAGGCTCACACAGCTACTCCTCATGCCCCTCACGGCTCCCCACCACAGTCCTGACATCCGTCTATAAAGCCAGATAGGGCCCAGAGGTTATCCGTCCATCTGCCAATCAAAGACTGAGGTGGACTACAGGCACCCGACGACACAAAGGAGGAAATACGACTGAGAGGAAGGACATATTCACGATGGAATAGGGAGAATCGGGGTTTGACTGGTGGATTGTTTTCTCCTCTCTTCTTTTCCATAAGCGGGAATCTGATTTGTACATGAAGAAAGACCTTCTTGGCATATTGTTCCCTTCTTCTGTTAGAGAGACAAGAGAAATATAGAGATTATGCAGAGAGTGGTTAATTTGATGTTGTGAGGAAGAGATGGCTGAGTGTGTGCTTGTGTGTGTGTGGCTGTGTCTATTTGTGTGTGTGTGTGTGTGTGTGTTTAAGGTGCTGGCATGTGCACATCTGAAAATGTCTGCGTGTGTGTGCGTATCTGATGGTGTTTGTGTGTCCCGCTGTGCTCCCCCCATATTGGAGTTGGGAGCTGCTTACGAGACAAAGCGCCCATTGAACCATTGCGCTCTCTAGCATTCTGCTAGGCGCCCATTAGAAGAGAGAGCTCCTATTCTCAGTCATGCTCCCATGCTCTCATTACCAGCCTACGCCACAGCGGAGGCAATATGGCTGACATTTAGCCATGAACCATTATCCTCTACCCTACTTCCTATCTAACCTGTGTTAATTGACTGAGTTAACAAGCGGGATAAAGACTATGTAAAACTACATTAACGATACAGTGTGAACGTACCAAGTCAGGGTTGGTGGTTTATCCCAAAATGTGATTATTTCTGGTAAGCTTTTCAGTAGTATATCATCCCATACGTTGATGATGCATAGTTTTTTGGGGATAAAGTGAATGCTTTCAAATGCAAGTACAACTTTCACTACATGTGCAACGTTTCAGTACTGTAAGTATGAAACATACGGCATGCCGTTAGTGTGAGCATGCAGTAGGTCATCATTATGGTGGCCTCTTGCGTAACCCCCTCTCATTATGGGTGGAGATGCAGTCTGGTTTTCATCATGTTTAAACCAGCTGGCTGAAATAAAGAGATAATTACCAAAACACTGAATGAGTGTGTGTGTGCGTGTTTGTGTGTGGTTGTGTTTGTGCATGTGTGTGTGTGTGTGTGAGAGAGAGAGAGAGAGAGAGAGAGAGAGAGAGAGAGAGAGAGAGAGAAAAGAGAGAGAGAGCGAGAGAAGAAAGACTGAGCAAGAGAAAAGTGTGAGAGAGACGGCGTGATGGAGAGGGAGAAGGAGCAAGAGAGATGGAAAGAGATGAAAGAAAGAGAGCAAGTGCCAGGGAGCGAGAAAGAGAGAGAGAGAGAGAGAGCATGCAACTGAGCAAACAAGCTGATACTCAGTCACCATGGCAACGCTTTGAAGTGTAGGTACCATACCTGCTGCCAATAGGGGAGTTTGTGTAAAGTATGTTTCCGTTTGTCTAAGTTGTGTGAGTGTTGATTGGCGCTTTTATTGTTCTGCATGTACAGAATGATCTGCGTGGGTATAGTTCAATGTGTTTTCTGTCTGCGTCATTCTATCGGGTGTGCAGGAAAGACAGACAAAGCTTGAAGCTTATTGGCTGATCCCTGTACATCCTTGCCCATACCCTCTCTCGCTCTCTTTCTCATGCTCTCTCTCTCTCTCTTGAATCCAATTCAATTTAAAGGGGCTTTATTGGCATGGGAAACATACACTCAGGGATACATTTATTTTGTATACACCACCCTGTTCACAAAAGTGGTTCGCTCCAAACAGACAGTGAGACATGTGGCTTGCTATGTAAAGAAGGCAGACAGGCATTGAGGAATTCAGTTACTGTTCGATTGAACGTTAGAATGGGCAAAACGAGTGACTTGAGCGACTTCAGTGGGCACGCGATCACCAACACTGGGGAACTGAGGAGAGTGGAAAAACATTGCCTGGGCCGACTAATCCCGGTTCCTGTTGTGTCATGCTGATGACAGAGTCAGGATTTGGCATAAGCAGCATGAGTCAATGACCCCATCCTGCCTGGTGTCAACGGTACAGGCTGGTGGTGGTGGTGTGATGGTGTGGGGAATGTTTTCCTGGCACACGTTAGGTCCCTTGTTACCAATTGAGCAACGTTTCCATGCCCTGAAGAATTCAGGATATTCTGAAGGCAAAGGGGGGTCCGACCTGGTACACGATGGGTGTACTTAATAAACTGGCTACTATGTGTATGTTTACATTGGCAAAGCAAATGACGTAAACAAAAATACAAAAAAAATGTAAATCTTTGTGTGCTCTAGGGCAAACGGTGTCTAGATAGAATTAGTATTTGTTGTCCTGGCAACTGGACCTTTTTTTGAACACCATTATGTTTGTCTTACTGAGATTTACAGTCATGACCCAAGTCTGACAGAATCTGTGCAGAAGATCTAGGTGCTGCTGTAGGCCTTTTTGGTTGGGGACAGAAGCACCAGATCATCTGCAAACAGTACCCATTTGACTTCAGAGGCTAAGGGCAGGCTGGGTGCTGCAGACTGTTCTAGTGCCCTCGCCCATCATTGATACACAGTATATGTCGAAGAGGATGGGGTTCAAGCTGCATCCCTGTCTCACCTCACGGCTCTGAGGAAAGATATACAGTATGTGTGTTTATTGTCAATTTTAACTGCACACTTGTTGTTTGTGTAACATATTTTGTATTTTAGTCTATTATAGACCTGTTTGGGTTAGTGATCATTTGTTGAGTGGCTCTCTATTTTCACCATGGTGAATGTATGAAGAATCCATATGTTCTTCTGAAATAGGAACGCAGAAATACTGGACATTTCTTTACTCTTATTATGGTGCCGATTTTACACAATTACAATCGTGGTCTTGAATTGGACTCGCATTTTTCTGGTCTCAGTCTTGACTCGGTCTCGTACCCCTGACCTCCCTCCGGACATGGTCTTGACTCGGTCTCGAACCCCTGACCTCCCTCCGGACATGGTCTTGACTCGGTCTCGGACCCCTGACCTCCCTCCGGACATGGTCTTGACTCGGTCTCGGACCCCTGACCTCCCTCCAGACATGGTCTTGACTCGGTCTCGGACCCCTGACCTCCCTCCGGACATGGTCTTGACTCGGTCTCGGACCCCTGACCTCCCTCCGGACATGGTCTTGACTCGGTCTCGGACCCCTGACCTCCCTCCGGACATGGTCTTGACTCGATCTCGGACCCCTGACCTCCCTCCGGACATGGTCTTGACTCGGTCTCGGACCCCTGACCTCCTCCTCCGGACATGGTCTTGACTCGGTCTCGGACCCCTGACCTCCCTCCGGACATGGTCTTGACTTGCTCTCGGACCCCTGACCTCCCTCCGGACATGCTCTTGACTCGCTCTCGAACCCCTGACCTCCCTCCGGACTTGGTCTTGACTCGGATTCAATTTGCTCCGGTCTTGGTCTTGAATCGGTCTCGCTTTAGGTGGTCTCAAACACAACGCTGCTATGTAGTGCACTATTTTTGACCAGGGCCCATAGTGCATTATGTAGGGAATAGATTGTCATTAGGAACAGAGCCTGAGCAGCAGGTACTGCCTTAGACTAGGCTAAGACTCTACAGGCCTACAACACAGAACAAAACACTCACAGTCTTAAGAAACATCAACAGCCAGCAGACAAAGCCAGACATGCAGAGAATTTGTTTTGTTTGTCACATACACCAGATATGTGCAGTGGAATGTGTTGTTTTACAGGGTCAGCCATAGTAGTACGGCGCCCTTGGAGCAAATTAGGGTTAAGTGCCCTGCTCAAGGGAACATTGACAGATTATTCACCTTGTCGGCTTGAGTATTCAAACCAGCTACCTTTTGGTTACTGGCCCTAAGCTCTAACCGCTAGTCTACCTGCCACCCTATAATAATAATACTGATACTACCACGCTGTGACACACAAAGCACTTGTGGAGACACACAAAACACTTGTGGAGACACATAAACAGATCAATGTACACACCATATACACACCACAACAACATACGTATACATAACACACACACACACACACACACACACACACACACACACACACACACACACACACACACACACACACACACACACACACACACACACACACACACACACACACACACACACACACACACACACACACACACACACACACCAAGACTCTCCCATAGCAGCACTCCACCACCCGCAGCAAAGTGATTCTCCTTAGGATCCTGCAGGGCAGAGTGAATAGGAGTGGTGTTTTCTGCCCCTTTCAGTTTGCGGTGCCTGTACTGCCTGTAAAGCCTTTGAACAGTGAACTAGTACGCAGGTACTCACGCACATGTGTGCACACACACACACAGCGATCAGTGACCGGTCTCAATAGGAATCATAAATACCCAGATGAATAAATAATGACACTGTCATATTCACACGCTTCCACCCACACCGAAGCTACTGTGCTCCTCATGCCACGCCGCCTGTCACTCACTCCCTGCTCGAAGGTATGAGGTGTTTACTCACATACACTTGCCTGTCTGTCTGTGTCTGTGTACGTTCCAGAAAAGCAAACGTCCCCAAGCGTATTATGACCTCTGCCATCTACTTAACCAGCAGCTGATTCTTAAAATGCACCCTTCCTTCACTCCCTCCATCCTTCATCCTCCTCCTCCTCCTCCTCCTCCTCCTCCCTAGAGGTGTATGCACCCCCTCATGGCAGTGTACAATATAAGACACAGGTAAGCACTACCACACATACAAAACCTATACCTACCACAGGAGAGGCTTTGGATGAATGCCAACAAACACCCTCTATGAAGCATGTCTCACAGAGAGAGCTCAAACTGTTTTTGTCGACTCATCGAATTTTCATCGAAGTTTTCTCCAGAGAAGAGCCAGGCATATCACAGTTATGTTGAGGATTTCACTCTCACAGTCTCAGCCTGTTCACATCCCCGTCAGACTTTGAGCAGTTGTGAGGGGGAATATCGAAAGTGTGTGTGTTTGTGTGCGTGCATTTGTGTGTGTGAGCACGTGTGTGCGTCTACACACACTCCCAAATGCACACCCTACAACTCAAGCATAATTCTCTGCAGTCTATGCTATGTTCTTTAACTCCATACAGCAACAGGGTTAGAGGGGCTTTATTTTCAGTTCAATGCACGATGTCAATAGACAATTAGACATTTACGTGATTCTCCCCGAAAGCTAATTACAAGTCTGTAATTAGTGGGAGCGAAAGCTCAAGTGTTCCCAAAATTAAACAGCAGAGAGCCACTTCCCGAGTGCTGCGCTGTGCTTGAGCCTGACACTGCAGCCTCTCACCACAACCTGAGAGTCAGGAGAGACACTCACTGTAGAAGGACTGGAGAGCTATAGTAGGAGAGAGGAGGAGTACAGCACACACACACACACACACACACACACACACACACACACACACACACACACACACACACACACACACACACACACACACACACACACACACACACCACGGACACCCCCACCTAGACCTGAGAGCCATTCACTGTAGAAGAAGGACTGAAAAGATAGGTGATGCTCAGTGCTACATTATGGTAGGCTAAGGAGTGACACGGGGCTAATAACAGTGCAGACTATATTCCTCTCTTGGGAGGGGCACTATAGATGCTTGACCAGCAGTTATGGGGGTAGGGTGCCACCATCACGCTTCCTACTTCCCTCCCTCACGCTCCCTCTTTCTCTCCTTTACCTCCCTCCCTCTTCCGACAGCCCCTTGACAATTCTCTCCATACAGTCTGACTCCATTCCATTTCAATTCAATCTGTTCAGGGAAAGGATTTGAAATCCCGGTCGAGAATGTGAAAATAATTGACAATATTCTGTATTGACTCGACTGTATTGGAAAAATCCTCCCAAAACAACTCATTCTTTTAATTTAGTGTTAAATAACACTAACATGTGAGAACAATATGTTTTGTGATCAAATGTTTCATTTTGGCATAATAACAAGGTTGGTAGTAACAGGGAAAATCATTGTGGAAATCTCTTGCAGCTCAAGTTGACCACAAAATCCAAAATGCAACCCTAGATAACTAGCTAGAAAATGTAGCTACACACAATAATAACAAAGACAATATCAGCATGTAAATTAGCTAGTTGGCTGTAATATCGCCTACACAAACTACACTATATATTTAAGAGCCTACAATCTCACCATGTTCAACCTGCAGATCGGTGTGTCTCACAGAGTGGCGTCTGACATTCGCAACGACAGATATACTATTGAGGAGATGGGAAATGTTGCCTATGCTACATCAATGACACGCGTGATGGATTCTGGGAAATTCTGGGACAAAGAGCGCTCTCCTTCAAGGAATTGGGCACTAGCTCAAAACCCCAAAATTAGCACGAATTTCATCACAACTTTACAAATCTTTTCTGACATGTGAGATAATTAACTTGCTATCTGTAATATCGTATAGCTTTGGAATCGTGACATTACATACAGTACCAGTGAAAGTTATGTTTTCTATTTTCTTTGTTGTAGAATAATATTGAAGACATCAAAACTATTAAATAAAACATATGGAATCATGTAGTAACCCCCAAAAATATTTTAGATTCTTCAAAGTAGCCACCCATTGCCATGATGACAAATTTGCACATTCTTGGCATTCTCTCAACCAGCTTCACCTGGGATGCTTTTCCAACAGTCTCGAAGGAGTTCCCACGTATGCTGTACACCTGTTGGCTGTTTTTCCTTCACTCTGCGGTCCGACTCATCCCAAACCACCACAATTGGATTGAGGTCGGGTGAATGTAGAGGCCAGGTCATCTGATGCAGCACTCCATCCCTCTACTTCTTGGTGAAATAGCCCTTACACAGCCTGGAGGTGTGTTTTGGGCCATTGTCCCGTTGAAAAACAAATGATGCAAACCAGATGGGATGGCGTATCACTGCAGAAATCTGTGGTAGCCATGCTGGTTAAGTGTGCCTTGAATTATAAATAAATCACTGACAGTGTCCCCAGCAAAGCACCCCCACACCCATTACACCTCCTCCATGCCTCATTGTGGGGACCACACATGCGGAGATCATCTGCTCACCTACTCTGCATCTCACAAAGACATGGCGGTTGGAACCAAAAATCTCAGATTTGGACTCATCAGACCAAAGGACAGATTTCCACCAGTCTAATGTCCATTGCTCGTGTTTCTTGGGCCAAGCAAGTCTCTTGTTCTTATTGGTGTCCTTTAGTAGTGGTTTCTTTGCAGCAATTTGACCATGAAGGCCTGATTCACGCAGTCTCCTCTGAACAGTTGATGTAGTTAACCCACTGTTCCCCGGTAGGCCGTCATTGTAAATAAGTATTTGTTCCGCACTGACTTGCCTGGTTAAATTAAAAACCTTGTCACGGCACAACTGATTTGCTCAAACACATTTAAAAGGACAGAAATTCAACGTGTGACTACCTCAGGAATCTGGTTGAGAGAATCCCAAGAGTATACAAAACTGTCTTCAAAGCAAAGGGTGGTACATTGAAGAATCTCATATCTAAAATATTTTTTGATTTCTTTAACACTGTTTTTGGTTACTACGTGATTCCAAATGTGTTATTTCATAGTTTGATTTATTCACTATTATTCTACAATGTAGAAAATAGTAAAAATGAAGAAAAACCCTTGAATGACTAGGTGTGTCAGCTTTGACTGGTACTGTACTTCAAGGAAAATAGGTACGTTTCATAAAACATATATACTGATTTTGAGAAGGGATTGCGAAACGATTAGCTTAGCAACAGCGTGACGCAGCTTGACAACGTGAACGCAATTGGTCGACAGTCTGCTGGGTGGGGCGTTATACGTTCTTTCATTCGGTTGATTCCTTTCTCCTTTCTATAGTATCTCTGGCAACGACACCATGCAATGAACCATGGAATAAAATGAGAAAAGAAATAGGGAAAATGTGCAAGACCCTCTGTTAAATTTCTAATTTCTTGAGGTAGAAATATTGCAAAACTATGATCAATGGTGTCATTGGAGAGAAGACATCCTTCCAAGTTATGACATTGGCCAGTATTTAAATCTGACATATATGGTATTCGTTTTAGCGATGTACAAGTCGTATTCCTATTAACCCATTTAATCCCAAATTTTTCCCAGACATGAACATTTCAAAATCTTGTGTCATTAGTAAGCCTTTGAAATAATCAATCACATTTTATTTTTATTTTTTTCATGGAAAAGTAGGTGAAAAAGTGTGTTTTATGGTCGATAATGTGATGGAAACTGAATTAACATATTTCTCCTATGCAGTCATGAAAATTCTTCTGTATCCCAGCCCAGTTATTAACACATTTAAAACTCTGTCACTGGCAGTCCCCAGCATTGCTACTAGAATGCCCCATCACATCATTGTGTGACTTTTTTACAAAGCAAAAACCCTTATACAAATCAAATTTATCAAATCAAATCAAATGTATTTATATAGCCATTTATATAGCCCTTCGTACATCAGCTGATATCTCAAAGTGCTGTACAGAAACCCAGCCTAAAACCCCAAACAGCAAGCAATGCAGGTGTAGAAGCACGGTGGCTCGGAAAAACTCCCTAGAAAGGCCAAAACCTAGGAAGAAACCTAGAGAGGAACCAGGCTATGTGGGGTGGCCAGTCCTCTTCTGGCTGTGCCGGGTGGAGATTATAACAGAACATGGCCAAGATGTTCAAATGTTCATAAATGACCAGCATGGTCAAATAATAATAATCACAGGCAGAACAGTTGAAACTGGAGCAGCAGCACGGCCAAGTGGACTGGGGACAGCAAGGAGTCATCATGTCAGGTTGTTTTGAGGCATGGTCCTAGGGCTCAGGTCCTCCGAGAGAGAGAAAGAAAGAGAGAAAGAGAGAATTAGAGAGAGCATACTTAAATTCACACAGGACACCGGATAGAACAGGAGAAGTACTCCAGATATAACAAACTGACCCTAGCCCCCCGACACATAAACTACTGCAGCATAAATACTGGAGGCTGAGACAGGAGGGGTCAGGAGACACTGTGGCCCCATCCGAGGACATCCCCCGGACAGGGCCAAACAGGAAGGATATAACCCCACCCACTTTGTCAAAGCACAGCCCCCACACCACTAGAGGGATATCTTCAACCAACTTACCATCCTGAGACAAGGCCGAGTATAGCCCACAAAGATCTCCACCACAGCACAACCCAAGTGACTCAACCCACTCAAGTGACGCACCCCTTCCAGGGACGGTATGAAAGAGCCGTAGTAAGCCAGTGACTCAGCCCCTGTAATAGGGTTAGAGGCAGAGAATCCCAGTGGAAAGAGGGGAACCGGCCAGGCAGAAACAGCAAGGGCGGTTCGTTGCTCCAGAGCCTTTCCGTTCACCTTCACACTCCTGGGCCAGACTACACTCAATCATATGACCCACTGAAGAGATGAGTCTTCAGTAAAGACTTAAAGGTTGAGACTGAGTTTGTGTCTTTCACATGGGTAGGCAGACCATTCCATAAAAATGGAGCTCTATAGGAGAAAGCCCTGCCTCCAGCTGTTTGCTTAGAAATTCTAGGGACAATTAGGAGGCCTGCGTCTTGTGACGTGTAGGTATGTACGGCAGGACCAAATCAGAGAGATAGCTAGGAGCAAGCCCATGTAATGCTTTGAGGTTAGCAGTAAAACCTTGAAATCAGCCCTTGCCTTGACAGGAAGCCAGTGTAGGGAGGCTAGCACTGGAGTAATATTACCACATTTTTTGGTTCTAGTCAGGATTCTAGCAGCCGTATTTAGCACTAACTGAAGTTTATTTAGTGCTTTATCCGGGTAGCCGGAAAGTAGAGCATTGCAGTAGTCTAACCTAGAAGTGACAAAAGCATGGATTAATTTTTCTGCATCATTTTGGGACAGAAAATTTCGGATTTTTGCAATGTTACGTAGATGGAAAAAAGCTATCCTTGAAACAGTCTTGATATGTTCTTCAAAAGAGAGATCAGGGTCCAGAGTAAGGCCGAGGTCCTTCGCAGTTTTATTTGAGACGAATGTACAACCATTAAGATTAAGTGTCAGATTCAACAGAAGATCTCTTTGTTTCTTGGGACCTAGAACAAGCATCTCTGAGTTTAAAAGTAGAAATTTTGCAGCCATCCACTTCCTTGTCTGAAACACATGCTTCTAGCGAGGGTAATTTTGGGGCTTCACCATGTTTCATTGAAATGTACAACTGTGTGTCATCCGCATAGCAGTGAAAGTTAACATTATGTTTTCGAATGACATCCCCAAGAGGTAAAATATATAGTGAAAACAATAGTGGTCCTAAAACGGAACCTTGAGGAACACCGAAATTTACAGTTGATTTGTCAGAGGACAAACCATTCACAGAGACAAACTGATATCTTTCCGACGGATAAGATCTAAACCAGGCCAGAACTTGTCCGTGTAGACCAATTTGGGTTTCCAATCTCTCCAAAAGAATGTGGTGATTGATGGTATCAAAAGCAGCACTAAGGTCTAGGAGCACGAGGACAGATGCAGAGCCTCGGTCTGATGCCATTAAAAGGTAATTTACCACCTTCACAAGTGCAGTCTCAGTGCTATGATGGGGTCTAAAACCAGACTGAAGCATTTCATATACATTGTTTGTCTTTAGGAAGGCCGAGTTGCTGCGCAACAGCCTTTTCTAACATTTTTGAGAGGAATGGAAGATTCGATATAGGCCGATAGTTTTTAAAATAATTTCTGGGTCAAGGTTTGGCTTTTTCAAGAGAGGCTTTATTACTGCCACTTTTAGTGAGTTTGGTACATATCCGGTGGATAGAGAGTCATTTATTATGTTCAACATAAGAGGGCCAAGCACAGGAAGCAGCTCTTTCAGTAGTTTAGTTGGAATAGGGTCCAGTATGCAGCTTGAAGGTTTAGAGGCCATGATTATTTTCATCATTGTGTCAAGAGATATAGTACTAAAACACTTGAGCGTCTCTCTTGATCCTAGGTCCTGGCAGAGTTGTGCAGACTCAGGACAACTGAGCTTTGAAGGAATACGCAGATTTAAAGAGGAGTCCGTAATTTTCTTTCTAATAATCATGATCTTTTCCTCAAAGAAGTTCATGATTTATCACTGCTGAAGTGAAAGCCATCCTCACTTGGGGAATGCTGCTTTTTAGTTAGCTTTGCGACAGTATCAAAAGGAATTTCGGATTGTTCTAATTTTCCTCAATTAAGTTGGAAAAATAGGATGATCGAGCAGCAGTAAGGGCTCTTCGATACTGCACGGTACTGTCTTTACAAGCTAGTCGGAAGACTTCCAGTTTGGTGTGGCGCCATTTCCGTTCCAATTTTCTGGAAGCTTGCTTCAGGGCTCGGTTATTTTCTGTGTACCAGGGAGCTAGTTTCTTATGAGAAATGTTTTTCATTTTTAGGGGTGCAACTGCATCTAGGGTATTGCGCAAGGTTAAATTGAGTTCCTCAGTTAGGTGATTAACTGATTTTTGTACTCTGGCGTCCTTGGGTAGACAGAGGGAATCTGGAAGGACATCAAGAAATCTTTGTGTTGTCTGTGAATTTATAGCACAACTTTTGATGTTCCTTGTTTGGGGTCTGAGCAGATTATTTGTTGCAATTGCAAACGTAATAAAATGGTGGTCCGATAGTCCAGGAATTATGAGGAAAAACATTAAGATCCACAACATTTATTCCATGTGACAAAACTAGGTCCAGAGTATGACTCTGACAGTGAGTGGGTCCAGAGACATGTTGAACAAAACCCACTGAGTCGATGATGGCTCCGAAAGCCTTTTGGAGTGGGTCTGTGGACTTTTCCATGTGAATATTAAAGTCACCAAAGATTAGAATATTATCTGCTTTGACTACAAGGTCTGATAGGAATTCGGGGAACTCAATGAGGAATGCTGTATATGGCCCAGGAGGCCTGTAAACAGTAGCTACAAAAAGTGATTGAGTAGGCTACATAGATTTCATGACTAGAAGCTCAAACGACGAAAACATATTTTTTTTTGTTGGTAAATTGAAATTTGCTATCGTAAATGTTAGCAACACCTCCGCCTTTGCGGGATGCACGGGGGCTTTGGTCACTAGTGTAGCCAGGAGGTGAGGCCTCATTTAACACAGTAAATTAATCAGGCTTAAGCCATGTTTCAGTCAGGCCAATCACGTCAAGATTATGATCAGTGATTAGTTCATTGACTATAATTGCCTTTGAAGTAAGGGATCTAACACTAAGTAGCCCTATTTTGAGATGTGAGGTATCATGATCTCTTTCAATAATGACAGGAATGGAGGAGGTTTTTATCCTAGTGAGATTGCTAAGGCGAACACCGCCATGTTTAGTTTTGCCCAACCTAGGTCGAGGCACAGACACGGTCTCAATGGGGATAGCTGAGTTGACTACACTGACTGTGCTAGTGGCAGACTCCACTATGCTGGCAGGCTGGCTAACAGAGCCCTGTCAGAGTCTTGTCTATGTTGGTTGAAAACTGTTTTCTGCCCCTCCCAAAAGATAGAATTTGTAGATAATTGGCCCTCTTTCAGGGACTCACCCACAAACAGGACCAAGCCTGACCTGCTGAGGAGTGATGGACTCCATCCTAGCTGGAGGGGTGCTCTCATCTTATCTACCAACATGAAGTCCTTTTGTGGCTTGAATGTTACATCAAACAGACGATTTTGCCTCATCGTTCCAGAACTCCCATATCCTCTTTTTGTCATTTCATCGAGGAGTGCAAGCGCAGTGAAGAGGTTGTCATGAAGGAACTTGCAACCTTGAGGCACCTGAGATTGCTCTGCAACACCAAGAACAACACTGGGTCCCTGACCCAAACCAGTCTCAGGGAGGAGAGTGTGGGTTGGTGAGGGGTAGGTCACCATCACGGATAACGTTGTTCCTGTCATGATCAGTTTGCATAGGTTCAGCATATACATTCAAGAGCCTGGCTGGCAAATGGCCTGTCTCCCCCTCATAGTCCTTATCTGACCCATCGCTATCACAATTTCTGAGGGATAACTGCAATGTTGCACGCCTTGTCTGAGCAGTCACCTAGATCCAACATATCCAGAACTCGACTCAAAGTGAAACTAAAAGAAAGAACAGAGTAGAAAGTTAGGTAGAACAAGAACTATGTATGTGTATAAGTATGTGAATACCTGGATGCACTGTTATCCTATTATCCTATTATCCTGTTGCCGTCAACAATAGTTTACTCATTCTATGGCCACACCGAACAAAGTTGAGTAATTGCAAATGCATATATCAATACTAGACACCTTAAAAATGATGTGTACCAAAAATCTTTGTCCTATCTTAATGTTAACATATCCTACTAACCTTTTGTTTGGGAGCTTTGATGCAGCCATCGTCTTCTCATGGTGCAACTAGGAAGTAAACAGCTCTGGTCATGTGACAATTTACACTAAACATGTGACACTGCACATATTTCCTTGACACCCTTTATTATTTCAATATTTGATGGAAATGCATTGATTTATCATTCAGTAAAGCTTTAAGAGCCTTATAACTTGAAATGTTTTTTTTTTATGGTCACTATTGTGACTGATGGGATTAAATAGGTTAACTTCCAGTGTAGTGAGAGCGACTTAATCACAGTACTACGTCATACCCGCCGGATTTCTGTCTGCTTTAATGCCAATAACTCGATACACCTGAAAACAAACCTTGTATTATCAATCCTCTTGACACCCCTTGCTCCCTTCCATTCTCGGTATCCCCTTCCCAATGATTTCCCTCTCTTTGAGTCCATGTGTGGTGATCTCTCTCTCTCTCTCTCTCTCTCTCTCTCTCATCATAATGAATATGATTTTATCGACAAAGGGGATCTGATCTAAGATCAGCTCTCCTATTCTGATGAGACGCTTTATGAACATGGTCCCAGGTGTCCCAGCTCCCTAATTAGAAGAAAGAATGCAAGGACTATGACTTCCCAGTTGCCTCCTTGTTAGTTCTCTCTTTTCCTCACCTCATCATTAGTCTTTTTCTCTTCTAGTGGTGTCAGTGAACCTATAATATCCTTCCACCACCAGACCAAATCTTCCAAATCACTCCGCCAAACCAAATTACTCCTCCCAGCACCACAGCAACATTCATAGTCCCTCTCTCAAACATTTAAATCAATCAGAACTTTTTTCTCTCAGCTTGTATCTGTCTATCTCTCTCTTCCTCCATCATTACTCTTCCTCTCTTTCTCCTCCTCTTTTCCTATGTGTGTGTGTGACAAGACTGTGTGCTGTCGCTATCTCCTCCTGTGTGTGTCACAGGAGTGTGTGTTGCTTTCCTCCTGCATGTGTGTGTGTTCTCTCTCCTCAGGAGTGTGTGTTGGCGTGACAGGGCTTGTTGTGGCATTGTGTAGCTGTCAGCCCCGCGGCTGGAGGAAGATGTATGAAGACACAGAGACAGGAGGACAGGAGTGCGTCAGAGAGGATTGAGCTGTCACTGATTCACAGCAAACTGCTCGGTCATCACACTGCTGCTGCTTAGAGCAGGTCAGCGAGACGGAGAAATAGAGGGTGCGGGGAGTATTTCTGTGTGTACTATAGGCTATCCATGACTATCTGCGTGTGCGTGTGTGTGCGCGCGCTTGTGTGCCTGAATGTGTGTGAGAGAGACAGAGATGTGATAGAGCAACAAGCTCTCACAGTCTCACTACAGAATCCAATGTCAAATGTTAAAGGTTAAGTTTAGGCATTAATTCCGAATGGTTACGATAAGGGCTAAGTTTTGGGATACAGTAAAAATGAATTTGAAAAAAGAAACGAGTGCCAAGCCCTGGGATGGAACACACGACCCTCAGAGCTGAAACTCGCTGCTTACACCCATCTGTCCACAACGCCTGAGCAAAAACCAGGCCCGCTTGATGGCCTCACCGTTGCCCCTAGAGGCTGGTTTTGAAGTCAACTCCCACGTCATGCTTACCTGGACAGAGTCGAATTTCGCAGTGGATCTTGAACGACCTGGCTGGATAGAGAGAACATAATCTTGAGAGAAAATGAGATGTTTACAGTATCTGTCTCTGTGTTTGTGTGTATCTGCATTTCATTTTCAATACATTTGCAAAAAAAAAAAATGTTTTCATTTTGTCATCTTTGGGTAGTGTGTGTAGATGTTGATGTTGAAAAATCCATTTTGACTTCAGCTGTAACCACAGGAGGCTGGTGGCACCTTAATTGGGGAGGACAGGCATGTGGTAATGGCTGGAGCGGAATAGGTGGGAAAGTATCAACAACATTAAACATACGGTTTCCATGTTTTTGATGCCATTCTATTTGCGCTGTTCCAGCCGTTATTATGAGCCGCCTTCCCCTCAGCAGCCTCCATTGGCTGTAACACAACAAAATGTGTAATAAGTCGATTGGTATGAATACGTTCTGAAGGCAATGTATGTGTGTGTGTGTGTGTGTGTGTGTGTGTGTGTGTGTGTGTGTGTGTGTGTTTCTGCACTATCCCTGTGTATGTTTGTGCCTGCATCCATGCTTGTACTATTCCTGCTCCTGTGTGTGTGTTTGTGTATGTGTGTAGTGCTGGCCATCTGCTCTGACACTGATAAATGTCTGTGGCTCTTTGAGGAGCGGCGCAGAGAGCCTCAATCCCTCCTGCCTGCCTGTCTGTGCTCATTGCGCCCTCCTATTATTTATTAGTGAGCTAGGAGCCTAGCTGCAGCCTGGAGCGCCTGGGTGGGGCTCTGTCTGTCAGGCTGCAATCTGTCTGCAGTAAGAAGCCTCAGTCCTGTCGGAGAGGGAGTCACAGAAACTGTGCAGATACTTTCTCCCCTCTGCTAATTTACTCACTTGGAATGATGCTGCTCAAAAACAGATGGATAGAGATACAGAGCTTTGTAGTCTACCCACATCCAATTATTTCCACAGGCGAATAATGCCTTCCAGGGTACCACTTTCCTGCCCCGTGACTTGATGTCCTTACAATTCACATAATATACCTTTCCTGGCTTGGTAATACTGCTCCAGATACAGAGTCTTGTGCCAGCATTGCCCAATTATTTCCAGAGGTGAATAGAGCTTCCTATAGTACCACTATCCTGCCTTTGTGAATTGAGTTTCTTACAATTCCCATAGCATACCTTTACTGACTTGGAATGACATTGCTCACCAACAGTTAGAGTCACAGAAAGAGCTTTGTATCACCCATTTCTTTCCAGAGGAGAAACGCTTCCTAGGGTAGCCTTTGACAATTTTGGCATATGACTTGAGGTCCTTACAATTCACACATTATTATACCTTTCCACACTCGACACTGAATAATACTGCTTACCAACAGATGGAGATGGAGAGTGAGGACTTCGTACCATCACCACCTTTCCATTTGAGTAATCCAAAGGGCATAAAGCTTTCTAGGGTATGTCTATTCTGCCTTATGACTTGAGGTTCACGCGCTATAGTAGACAATAGACATACTGTGTACTATTGTTGTTGCTGCTATATGATACTGCCTCTGTGCTGTATGATGTGTACAATTAACTGTGTGGTTTACTTAAGCCTACTTAAAAGCAAAGAGAAGGGTGTTAAAATGAGAGAATGAATAGGCTGTTGTGACTTCAAAGTGATAATGCACCGCCCCACCAGTGTTTAAATTAACTGGGTCATGGACCACTTCCACTTCTTTCTGTTTTACCCGTTGTTGTGTGTCTGCATGTGTCTGTGTGTTTGTGTGTACATATTTATGGGTGCGTTGTTACCTGTTCGTACAGACACAGAGAGAGAGTGAACAAGAAAGAGAACGAGAGAGAGAGAATGCAAACAAGAGGGAGAGAGAACGAGAGACAGAGGGACAGAACAAGAGAAAAACAGGAGAAAGAGAGACACAGAGAGAGAGAGAAAGAGAGCGAGAGAGAGAGAGAGAGAGAGAGAGACAGATATGCATAAACGACAACCAGTTCTGCCTCTTGGTGTTGCATGTTATCTGATCCAATTTTCCCTCAACAGTTCCAGATATGGCCCATCCATTTTGCACCACCAGCTGGGTAACGTAGAATGAGGAAGTCAAACGGTCGCTCAGCTGTCTTTATCAGAAGGGAATGACAGTTTTCTGTAGAGCCACTCTATACTGGGCCACTGGGGTAGACGGATGGCTCCTTTTAGAGCCCAGATGTTGCTTTTCTGCTGCTGTGATTCTGTTGAGCTGGCACAGGTGTTGGGAAAAGAGAGAGAAACATAGGGAGAGGAGGGGCACACTCGTTTGCTCGTTCTTTTGGCACTCTTTCTCTCTGGTCTCTTACTCTGTTTGGCATTAGCTTTAGAGATTCATTCCCAGAATCAGGACCGGTTTCTGCCAGCCTGCCTTTTGTTCTGAACACAACCTTTCACACTCAATCATAGCTAGGGGATTTACTCTGCACAAGTGTTCTCCTGTCCACCTTTTATGGTTGTTTATTCGGTACAGATTTTTGATTAAATAGCTGAAAAGGCTTCATCTAGACCTAATTAAACCATTTCTCTGTGTGTATGTGTGTGTGTTTCTGTGTGTTTGCATATTTCTGTGTGTGTTAGTTGTTACCTGTTTAGTTTAAATGTATATAGCAAAAGTCCAGAAAAACAGTGCTCATTTCCAAGATGTATCATAGTCTAAACTATCTCCTTTTAATACAATTGTCTTTCGTCCATCGTATTTCCTTTCCTCGCACTGTGCCACTGACCAACAGTTAGTTACAAGGTTGACTGTTCTAGAGTATTCTGGGTGTTCTTGCCTGTTAATGGACTGTCGTGGAAGTGACCACGAAGGACTCCCGGGCAGTCCACAGTGAGTGTCTGGTCTGGGCGGGTCCTCGTCGTCTTTGGTCAGAAGAGAATTTCCCTTGCATGCCTTCACTTGGAACACGCCACCGGTGTTCCTTCACAGACGCTCACTGCTGAGCCCCATGGGTATAATCTATCATCCTGTTTCCTGACGCCAAATTGTCGTGGAAATTACCACTATGGACTCCAAGTTAAATGAACAGATCTTTATTATCACGGCCGGAGAGGTTACAACAAACTCCATACTCAAAGTACAAGTCTGTCAGAAGCTGTGAAGGGATGCTCTCCTTTCAGCACTCTTTATACTCATGCACAAACTAGGCACCTCTGCTCTCAGGGTGCAATAGGATGATCATGACCTTGCACACATAGTTTACAGGCGTTGGGCCAAAGTAACAATGTGTTCCCTTCTTTCTGTTCTTCTTCTATCAGTCCCCTCCCTGAGAGCAAAGCCCCAGGACATCCCAACACAGTAACAAGAAACAATACAGTACATGTAGTCACTAATTTGCAGAGACACAGAGGAGACAAAAAATGTCCACTACACTCCCTCCTTTTATCACCATATGTGATAACAGAGATGTATTTGACTTCTTAACATACATTCAGTCTACCAACAGGAGTGCATTTAGTAAATACTGATTGTTACATACAAGAGGCATAACAATAGGCAAAAGTCCATCTTTACCTTTTTTTCCATTACCCTTTACATTATACGGTTGCTGTCGTTTAATGACATAACTTCAAACCTTCAGGTACTTAATCAAACATGGATACTAACTCATTCTGGCATATTATAGGGGGAAAGGGGAGTTCCTGGAGAGACAGCAAGTTATCAGTATCACCTTCTTTAGTAGCCTTGAACATGATAGTTGCTGAGACTTGAGTTGCCAGGGAAGTACAAATGGCCTTACAACAAGAAAGCAAAATGATCAAACACATTAAACAAAAGATTCCAACTATCACCCAATGAGCTATCTGGGAGCCCCAAGGTCCAAAGAGGCCTTTCTGCCAACCAGTAAACACCCACTCTGATTCCCCAGAATGAGACCTTGCATCATAGGCAATATAGTTAGCAAGATCAGTCACATTTGATAACACATCTGGGACAAACGTGTAGCATTCGTCATCAATGAGTGCACAAGTACCCCCTTGACCAGCCAATAAGTAGTCAAGTACCTCCCTGTTTTGCAGGGCCACCTTGCAGAGTGCTTTTACTTTCTCATTCAGAGCAACCAAGGTGTCTCTAGTAGTATATCCCATTTCCTCAACGTTAATAGCCAAATCTCAAATTTCATTACAGGCACATGCAACTCCATATTGGGACAGCAAAACATCAGCGAATCGGGAGAAGAAGGTCTGCACCTGAGCGACATCTGCAAGGGATCGCTTATTAAAATAGGAGTCGGCTGATGATAGTCCCTGAACAGAACCCTCAATTCTGTTTCAGTGTTTCCAAGAACTCTCGTGGCCGACACCACAAACCCAAGACTACACGTCCATCCCCAATTAGGTGGTTAACTTTTAATAAGCAAATCGACCACACAACCAATAGGTACCATTTGGGTCTCCTTTCAGTGATATAGACTTATTGTAGACAGAAATTGTATAACTCACATTTCCTGGTGCTCCTGTAACAGAATCATATATCACAAGAGAGCAGTTATTGCTACCATTAACCAACATAGTACAGTTACAAAAATGTTCACCCAAATGGTTACTCCCATTTCCTCTAATACACCAGGGGGCTACCAGGGATCCTACTATAGGGATGGGTGGGACACTGCAATTATCTGGCTTAGGACATGCAAGGCTAAAATAAGCATTGTAGGTTGCTAAATAAGTCATAGGGTTGGGATCCCTTGGGGGGTAGTAGCCAATGACAGTATTGGGGACAGTGAAATAGATAAGTTCACCCCCAAGGGAACCCCTACATATGGGAGACCCTAACCTACTCCCACAGGACCCAACACACATACCCAATAATACATCTTATATGAGGTGCCATTTGCCACCATTTCAGCTGGAGAGTGGAACAGATTCCCTCCCTCATCTTGACTTTTTACTTCTCTTTTCCTTCGGCTGACATCTCCTTCTGGACCACTACTTCGGGTCTGCGGCGTTTCCTTTAGCTCGGGACTTTCATCTTCACCTAAACGGCCACCCACTGGAGGGCAACCAACTGTTCCAATCAATACAATGGTGCAGATCCAGACAGACCAAATAGCAAAACCTGATATGGTCCTCTCCAACGAGGATCCGTCCAGCTCGTCCTTCTGTAGTCTTTTACCACCATGAAGTCTCCAGGGCACAGACAATCCTTAGTTCCTACTTGATAGGTTGGGCAGAGAAGCCTTCATCTGTGGGAAGAGAGTCTTAAGAACATTGCTAAGTGAGACACAGTATGCTACCATGTCTTCTTCCAGTCCCTCAACATAAACTACCTCCAACATTATTAGTTAAACTGATCACACATTTTTTTAACAAAATAATTAGGCAAACACAGTAAATACTCCAATATGTATTTACAAGATCCACCATCCCTCTTTTTGACACATGGTCTTGACCCTGTGACAATTTAGAAAGGTATTGGAAAGTACAACGGGGCATGGCAGGTCTATCAGAATCATGTGTCCTTTGACAGTGTTTAGCCCACTGCCATTTCTCAGTCGCATCAGCTGCTGCCTGCAAAACAACATCATTAGGAGAGAAGGGGTTAATGGGAACAGGAACTGCTGCCATCTGTAGAAGGGGGGAAACAGAAAAGGAAGCAGCCAGCTTGGCCGAACAATCAGCTTTAGCATTCCCTTGAGAAACACTGTCCTTTTCAGAAGAGTGTGCTTGGCACTTAACCACTGCAATAGATGAGGGGAGCTGAACGGCCGTCAGCAAAGTGGAAACAAGATCACTGTGAGCAATAGTTTTTCCAGACAAAGTAAAAATGATCTTCTTCCACAATGTGCCAAAATCGTGCAAAACACCAAATGCAAATCTACTATCAGTGTAGATATTAACAGAGCAATCCTTAGTCAAAATACATGCTCTGGTTAACCTCTTGGATTTAGGGGGCGCTATTTTAATTTTTGGATGAAAAACGTTCCCGTTTTAAACAAGATATTTTGTCACGAAAAGATGCTCGACTATGCATATAATTGACAGCTTTGGAAAGAAGACACTCTGACGTTTCCACAACTGCAACGATATTGTCTGTGAGTGCCACAGAACTGATGTTACAGGCGAAACCCAGATAAAAATCCAACCAGGAAGTGCCAGATTTTTTGAAACCGCCTCATGATGACTCCTCATAATGACTCCTCATATGGCTGTGAATGAGCTACGAATGAGCTTACGTTTTCCACGTTTTCCCCAAGGTGTCTACAGCATTGTGACGTCTTTGTACGCATTTCCATTGAAGAATGGCTGTAAGGGACCATATATAGCATGTGGTCACATGGTGTCTCCCGCAGAAAATCTCGCGTAAAATACTGAGGTAGCCATTTTTCCAATCGCTTTTTATGAGAAACCAATTGCCTCAACGGATATATTATTGAATATATATGTTAAAAACACCTTGAGGATGGATCCTAAACAACGTTTACCGTGTTTCTGTCGATATTATGGAGCAAATTTTACGGTTGATTTCCCAGCCAAGCATGATGAAGAAACGGGAGCTATTTCGCCTACAAAAATAATCTTTTTGGAAAAAAGGAACATTTGCTATCTAACTGGGAGTCTCCTGAGTGAAAGCATTTGAAGTTCTTCAAAGGTAAATGATTTAAATGATAAATGATTTAATTTGGTTGCTTTTCTTATTTTCGTGGCCTGCTGCCAGCAGAGCCTAGCATAGCATTATGCCATGATAAACTTACACAAATGCTTGTCTAGCGTTGGCTGTAACACATATTTTGAAAATCTGAGATGACAGTGTTGTTAACAAAAGGCTAGCTTGTGTTTGAATATATTTATTTCATTTCATTTGCGATTTTCATGAATAGGAAAAGTTTCTAGGGGTATTTATGTCCGTTGTGTTATGCTAATGCATTTGAGGCTATGATTACGCTCCTGGATACGGGATTGCTCGTCGCAAGAGGGAACCAGCCCTCCCACCGTCAGCAGGAATGTGGCGCATGGAACGCAAAAAATATTCTTAAAAATATTTAACCTCCACACATTAACAAGTCCAATAGCTCAAATGAAAGATAAACAACTTGTTTATCTAGCCAGCAAGTCAGATTTCTAAAATGTTTTACGGCAAAAACATAGCACATATTTATGTCAAACCACCACCGAAGACACACCGAAGACCAAGCTAATTTCCATAGCCAAATTCCACAAAATATGCAATCACCAAACGCAGGATTAAAAGAAAAATAATTGCACTAACCTTTTGAAGTCTTCATCAGATGACAGTAATATAACATGTTACACAGTACATTTTTTTTTCAATAATATGCTATATATATCCATAAATCTGTTTACAATGACGGCATGTTCAAAAAAATGCTACTCAAATGTCCGGAGAAATGACGATAGCTCCGCCATATGCCGTCAGCTAACATGGAATACACAACATAAACTTAGACTAAATATGCATGTTCTACATATGTATAGAAAGATACACTTCTTCTAAATGCAATCGCTGTGTTACTTTTATTTTTAACGTTACAGATTTCGTTCACTAGGCTATAATATGAGTCGGCGCTCAGGAATTAGCATTTTTACTCCTCTACTTCGGAGTCCACAGAAACCCATAATAAACACATAAATCTTCCCTTACCTTTGCTGTTCTTCCATCAGTAGACCTGGAAGGGTTTATACTTACCAAAAACAGCTTTAGTTTGGAAGTCTGTGTCTTTCGGTGATCAAACACGACACATTTCGGTTGAAATGCAGCCAAAAGTCAAGTGGGTGCGCACCAAAACGTCAAAATTACATATTATATGTCGACTAAACTTGTAAAACTATGTTCAGAACACAGCATTAGCATGTTATCTAGCTTCATAGCAATTTTCAGGAGGAAGAGAAACACACGAGTCGTTCAATCAATCTTGGAACAAAGACAGAGCGCGCGTGAGAGTAGGCTGTTTTCTCGCGTGACCGCAAGGTTTCGGCCCGCCAAACCCCTCGTGAGCGCGCGATTCTCGCAATGAGAAGCCCCATTGAAAGCTGACACCGCGCTGAAGAGATAGAGACTGTTCCCAGGACTGTAAGTGCTTGGGAAGGGTGGGGGCGATGACGTCAAAGTTGGGCCAACTTTGATGATGACAAGAGAGACTTTGGGAGAATGAGTGCCCTGAGAGTTCTGCTTTACCTAGAGACATAATTTAAACGGTTTTAGAAGCTTTAGAGTGTTTTCTATTGAATAATACTTTTTATTTGCATATATTAGCAATTTTTGACAGATTTTCTTTCTGTTTACCATGGGCACCCAAACTCCCCAAAGGGGGCAGCAATCAGCCCTATCCTTAACAGGTTTTAAACCAAATAACTCTGCTGCCTGAGCAGACCAGTGGCGGGGAGGTCTTACACTTTCCAGAGTTTGAACAGTGGTGACATCAGCATAGCCTACTAAAGGTGCACCCCTGTCGTTTCGCTGCGCAGAGTCATCCACAAAAAACTCAACGTCCGAATTCAAAAGAGGAACGTCTTTTAGGTAAATCCTAGGGCTACAGTCAATCTTAGTGGTCAATTCACAGTAATATTCTTCACCGGCATCAGCTGTAGGTAGGAGAGTAGCGAGGTTAACTTCTTATGGTACAGGGGACGGTTGCGTCCCACTTGGGCAAAAAATAGGGAAAATGCAGCACGGCAAGTAAAAAAAAATGATATAAAAATCTAACTTTCATTAAATCACACATGTAAGATACTCAATTAAAGCTACACTCATTGTGAATCCAGCCAACATGTCAGATTTTAAAAAGGCTTTTCGGCGAAAGCATAAAAAGCTATTATCAGATGATAGCCCAATAGTAAACAAACAGGGTAGCATATTTCAACCCTGCAGGCGCTACACAAAACGCAGAAATAAAATTTGAAACATGCATTACCTTTGACGAGCTTCTTTTGTTGGCACTCCAATATGTCCCATAAACATCACAATTGATCCTTTTGTTCGATTAATTCCGTCCATATTTATCCAAATGTCCATTTATTTGACGCATTTGATCCAGAAAAAAACAGCTTCCAGAAAACGCAACATCACTACAAATACTTCAAAAGTTGCCTATAAATTTTGCCAAAATATTTCAAACTACTTTTGTAATACAACTTTAGGTATTTTTAAACGTTAATAATCGATCAAATTGAAGACGGGTCTATCTGTGTTCAATACAGGAAGATAACAAACCATGCCAATTTTCACGTCTTGCACAACTCTCAACAGTGTTACCCAGTTCCTAGATGGCTTACTTCTTCATTGCACAAATGAATAACCTCAACCAAATTCCAAAGACTGGTGACATCCAGTGGAAGCGGTAGGAACTGAAAACAGGTTTCTAAGAAATATAATTTGCCAATGAGAACTCAGTGAACAGACAGAGACCAAAAACGGTTAGTCCTCTGGGTTTTGCCTGCTACATAAGTTCTGTTATACTCACAGACATGATTCACAGTTTTAGAAACTTCAGAGTGTTTTCCATCCAAATCTACTAATAATAGGCATATCTTATATCCCTGGCATGAGTAGCAGGAAGTTGAAATTGGGCACGCTATTTATCCAAAAGTGAAAATGCTGCCCCCATTACCTTAAGAAGTTAAGTACAGTACATCTTCAAAATAATGTTCTCATAATCTAACAATCTGGCAGGTGTAAAATGGACAGTTTTAGCCTGTGTAATAATGGCATGAACCACATGGGGAACATGCACCGTCAGCTCATTCATTGTTGCAATATCAGAACATGCAGAAACCGCCTCAGTTGCCACAGCAACAGAGCGGAGGCAAAAAACCATGCCTTGGATAAGTGTCTAAATGCTTGGAGTTGTACCCCATAGGCCTATAGCCAACTCTGTGGTACTGTGTCAACACAGCAGACATAAACCCATGATTCTCAGAGACAAAAAGATGGAATGGTCTGGTGTCATCAGGCAAAGCAAAACATTAGAGCCTGCTTTAACTTAATCAAGGCTAATTCCGCCTCAGGTGTCCATTCCACCACTTCAGACATTTCCATCTTTCTGCCATAAATACAATGCTGCAGAGACTGTACTGTCTCCGCTTAGTCTTTCAACCATGGGCCACAGTAGCCAGCCACTCCCAACAGTGACGTGCTGCTTTGTAACAAGTTTAGATGGGGACTTTATCGCCTCAAGCCTATCTTTAGAGAGGGCGCTACCCTCAGAAGTAATGTCATGAACCAAATATTTAACAGAATTTCTACACAACTGCATCTTAGAGGGGGAAGCCTTCGGACCATTTTCAGCTAAGAAAATCAACAATGCCTTAGTATCTTCATGACAGATTTCCTCCGATGAGGATTAGGAAAACAGGTCATCAACATATTGAACCGCATTACTACCTCCAGGGGGAATAAAACCTTCCAGATTCCTCGTCATTTCCTTGGCAAAAATGGCAGGTGATTCAACGTAGCATTGTGGCATCACCGTCCAAGTACATTTTTTCCCAAGAAACGTAAAAAGAGAACCAATCCTATGACCCATGTTCAACAGGGAGGCTGAAAAATGCATTTGCCAAATCTACAACTGAAAAACACCTTGGGGGAACTTGGGAAAGAACAGTAAGTGTGTTCGTCACCAGGGGTGCTCTTGCGTGAACAGCATCATTAACTTTTAACAGCATCATTAACCTACGATCTTGCACAAACGATATTCACCAGATGGCTTCCTAACAGGTATAATAAGGGTGTTACTGGCAGAATTTGGGCATGGGATCAAAGCCCCATTTTCAACCAGGGCCTGATGGATGGGAATAATACCCTTTTCTGCTTCTTTGCTAAGAGGGTACTGAGCTTTATATGGTCTGGGATTATTCTTCGGGACAACTTTCACCGGGATGGCAACTCTCATCTTCCTGAAATCGGTCTTGGAGACAGCCCAGAGCTGTTCTGGCACTTCATCCAGCCATTGTATGTGGGAGTTATCTTGGGACACGACCATCATACTTTCGTTAGGAATAGGTTGTTTCTTCTGAATCGTTCAAGTAGTAACCCAGAAAGGGGAGAAAACGGTCGCTGTTGATGGAGACCACTTCCCATCCCTCTCCCAGGCAACCCAATCAGTGACTGTCAATACACTTCATCCAAGATCCAGCATCTTTTCATTCTCGATTGGGGGTACTTCATACACCGATCTCTGTGTATCAGACAGCAAAACTCCAGCCACTGTAAATTCTTCACCGTAGCATATACCATCAATTGTCAATTCCACTCTGCTTTTCTGCTTTGCCCATTTTTGTTGATATTCAGGGTCTTCTACACACGAGGGGACAGCTGTTGTGCAGTGAAGATGTTCCGGGACAGCCCATGCACAGTGGTGTGGGGAGGTAAGTGACATCTCATACAGTGCCTTTGGAAAGGATTCAGACCCTTTGACTTCTTCCAAATGTTGTGATATTACAGCCTTATTCTAAAATGTATTAAATATTTTTTCACTCATCAATCTACACACAATACCCCATAATGACAAAGCAAAACCACACCCCTGAGGTGCCCCCGTGTTAAGGATCAGCATGGCAGACGTGTTGTTGCCTACTCTTACTACCTGGGGGCGGCCCATCAGGAAGTCCAGGATCCAGTTGCAGAGGGAGGTGTTTAGTCCCAGAGTCCTTAGCTTGGTGATGAGCTTCGTGGGCACTATGGTGTTGAACGCTGAGCTGTAGTCAATGAACAGCATTCTCACATAGGTGTTCCTATTGTCCAGGTGAGACAGGGCAGTGTGGAGTGTGATTGAGATTGCGTCATCTGTGGATCTGTTGGGGCGGTATGCAAATTGGAGTGGGTCTAGGGTGTCCGGGAGGATGCTGTTATTGTGAGCCATAACCAGCCTTTCAAAGCACTTCATGGCTACCGATATGAGTGCCACGGGGCGGTAATCATTTAGGCAGGTCTGGTATGGTTGTCTGATTGAAACATGTAGGTATTACAGACTCGGTCAGGGAGAGGTTGAAAATATCCCTGAAGACACTTGACAGCTGGTCCGTGCATGCTTTGAGTACCTGTTCTGGCAAACTGTCTCCGACGAGTGTCAGAGCCGGTGTACTAGGATTAAATCTGAATCCTGTATTGAAGTTTTGCTTGTTTGATGGTTCGTCTGAGTGCATAGCGGGATTTCTTATAAGTGTCCGGATTAGTCTCCCGCTCCTTGAAAGCGGCAGCTCTAGCCTTTAGCTCAATGCAGATGTTGCCTGTAATCCATGGCTTCTGGTTGGGATATGTACGTACAGTCACTGTGGGGACGACGTCATCGATGCACTTAATGATGAAGCCGATTACTGAGGTGGTGTATTCCTCAATTGGATGAATCCCGGAACATATTCTAGTCTATGCTAGTAAAACAGTCCTGTAGAGTAGCATCCGCGTCATCTGACTACTTCAGTATTGAGCGAGTCACTGATACTTCCTTCTTTAGTTTTTGATTGTAAGCAGAAATCAGGAGGATAGAAGTATGGTCAGATTTGACAAATAGAGGGTGGGGAGAGCTTTGTATGCATCTCTGTGTGTGGAGTGAAGGTGGTCTAGAATTTATTTTCTCCCCTGGTTGCACATGTGACATGCTGGTAAAAATTTGGTAAAACTGATTCAAGTTTGCTTGCATTAAGGTTCTCGGCCACTAGGAGCGCCGCTTCTGGGTCAATCCATGGGGCACCGTTTGACCTCACAGTGTATTTTCTTAAAGAGGCGTGCTTATCTGCTGTACTCATAAATAATTTCATTAACAAACTTAGTGACATTTATGGTGGCAAAATTGCAAGATTATGTTATAATACTTTTATTGCATCAAATGGTTGTTTTATTCAACAGAATAGAGTATTCTTAACTATTGTCTGTGTGTTCTACTGAGGATGGGCCTCTGGGAGACAACACTGACAGGAGATGTCTTTTGGGTGATAAAACCTAAAGAGCATTCCAGAGAACATGAGTTAATGTTTCTGTTCTATACCGTACCAGGGAGAGATGGTTCCAGTTTGTAGTCAGAGGGACAGACACTGGTCTCTAGACAATGAAAACTGTTTATACAGCAGAGACTGTCTGCTATGTATTATAGGTATCTTTCATACAAATCTTAACCTTGCGACCCATTCTATGCATCTGTTGTTCGTCATGTAGGTTGAAAGGGGTGTATCTTGGCCTTTTATACTTTTGTCTCGGCGCTCTCAACGGATCATCAGAGACGGTGATTTGTTGACCAGCCATCGCTATTGCAAAGCTCTCACTATTAAAGATTTAGTTTAATTATAACTCTGACTTGTGTGAAAAGATTGTCACTCCTCATTTGATAGTAAAGAAACGAACCACCACACATTTCAGGATCATCCTCCATACACACTTCTAACCATCTTAATCTTATCCACAAATGAGTCCTGATTGAACCCTCACTAGGACCTGCGGTAGATTACCTTAGGGCCAACCATTGGTATTTTAGTTTTCCTAGTGAGTGAGTCCTGATTGAACCCTCTCTAGGACCTGCGGTAGATTACCTTAGGGCCAACCATTGGTATTTTAGTTTTCCTAGTGAGTGAGTCCTGATTGAACCCTCTCTAGGACCTGCGGTAGATTACCTTAGGGCCAACCATTGGTATTTTAGTTTTCCTAGTGAGTGAGTCCTGATTGAACCCTCTGTAGGACCTGCGGTAGATTACCTTAGGGCCAACCATTGGTATTTTAGTTTTCCTAGTGAGTGAGTCCTGATTGAACCCTCTGTAGGACCTGTGGTAGATTATTTTAGGGCCGGCCTTTGGTATTTTAGTTTTCCTAGTGAGTGCAACCAAGTTATGATCACTGTAACCTAGTGCCACTGAAATAGATTTAGAACAATTTTCAGCCATGTTAGTAAACATGTGATCGACACAAGTTGACGATGTGATACTGGACCTATTAGTGAACGTTCTGGTTGGTAATGTCATAACTTAGGTCGGGTTACATACATTGACGACAGAAATATGTTTCTTTCTCATTGGACAGTTGGTGTTCAAAAAATCTATATTCTTACCTCCCCAAAAATATATTTCCCTATTTTCATCAGATACCTTAGTCAACATTTCGCAAATTACATCAAGATATTTCACATCAGAACTAGGTGGCCTATAGCAGCAACCAAATAGTATAGGTTTCAAATGTGGTCAATGCACCTGTACCCATAGCACCTCTCATCCATTCAACATTACATCCTTACGTTGTTTTGCTGGAATATGATTCTGGATGGAAACTGCAACTCCCCCCTCATATCTATTTTTGTCACTCCTGATAATATTGTATCCATGTATAGAGATCTCAGCATCCTCAAAAGAAGAGTCCAAGTGAGTCTCTGATATTGCCACAATAAATTATTATTGTTTGAGTGCACTAAACGGCATATTTCATGAATTTTGTTCCTTGAAGGCCATTGTCGTGCCATTCATCC
Source organism: Oncorhynchus tshawytscha (assembly GCF_018296145.1). Taxonomy (NCBI): domain Eukaryota; kingdom Metazoa; phylum Chordata; class Actinopteri; order Salmoniformes; family Salmonidae; genus Oncorhynchus; species Oncorhynchus tshawytscha. Next base: position 31,191,190 of record NC_056433.1, on the reverse strand, counting down.
CCCGCCATCACCTCATGTTTCAGCATGATAATACACAGTCCCATGTCACAAGGATCTGTACACAATTCCTGGAAGCTGAACATGTTCCAGTTCTTCCATGGCCTGCATACTCACCAGACATGTCACCCATTGAGCATGTTTGGAATGCTCTGAATCGACGTGTACGACAGCATGTCCCAGATCCTGCCAATATCCATCAACTTTACACAGCCATTGAAAAGGAGTGGGACAACATTCCACAGGCCACAATCAAAAGCCTGATCAACTCTATGCGAAGGAGATGTGTTGCGCTGCATGAGGCAAATGTTGGTCACACCAAATACTGACTGGTTTTCGGATCCACGCCCCTACTTTGTTTTTAAGGTATCTGTGACCAACAGATGCATATCTGCATTCCCAGTCATCAGAAATCCATAGATTAGGGCCTAATGAATGAATTTTTTTTTTCATCGTTGCATGTTGCGTTTATATTTTTGTTCAGTATATGTGCATGGTTTTAATTTATTAGTGAGGGGATTAGTAGGTTTATAGATTACGTTTTTCAAGTTATGTTTTTACATTTATATTGTTTTATTTATATTGTCTAAAAGGACACAACATTCTGTCCATATGAACAAATGTATATACAATATTCTGCCCATAAGAACAAATACATTTTAGGGCATAAGTGAACCAATATATGAGAGCCTTCAGACAGGTTTAAATGAATTTCCCCACGGAAGAGACATGAGAGCCTTCATGAGTTTCCCCACAGAGCCATGGAGCCAACAGCGCACAAGCTGTGTTCCCCAGCCAATCATGGACGAAAGACTCACTGACAAAGGAGTTCACTTGAGGCAGTGCTTCGCGCAATGACACACCTGGCTTCTTTGCTGCCTATCAGCTATTCCTCTATCTTCTGGATTTGTATAGAAAATGGGTGCAGATTTCAATTATTTTATGTGTGGTATGATTGCTAGTAAACCTATTTCAGATCTGGAAAATGATCCAACTACCACTATTGTCACTATGGATAGAGGGCAGGATAGACAGTTAACCGGTAGATTATATTGACCTGTGGTATAGAAAGCTGTGCATAGGGGAAATATCAAAACACCTTGATAGGAGGGTCATGCAAACAGATGAGGACATTTGGCTATATGGAAGACATTATACAGTAAAACTGTCAAAATGGAGAATGTAAATTAAGGAAAAAATGCATTTCCCTTCCACTGTGCCCAATAAATAAACACACAACCTCAACGCAATTAGTTTTTTTTTTGACAACCCTCCCCTAGTTTGGACCAGCCCCTCCCACACCAGTAAATTCCGAACTATCCCTAGATCGGCTGCAGTACAGCAAAGTCAAGTAAGCCCGTGCTCATGGTTCTCACATTGGAAGTGAAATGATATGCTACAATGACTTTGCCCATGATCATGCACTCTGCAAATTTATAATTTTCTTTCACGGGTGCCTTTTCGTCATCTGGATAGACACTTGTGATTTCTAGTTAACGTTACACCATTTAAAGCAATGGAGCGTGTATTGAAGCAAAACTGTAGTGGTCAAAGCCATTCATCTTGGGGCAATGGGGGTAGCGGGTGTGCAAAATGCTATCATATCACACAATTATACCATTTATAAAATTGTCAGATATAAATTGCATAAATACTTTTAATACAGACTAGATCATAAAATAAGTGAAAATTGACAAATTATGATATTTTTCTAGTTAAAATAAAGTGCAGTTGCAAAAGCACAAGTTTTCACCCCCTGTTTTAAAGTGGACAAGGCTGTTTGGCTCATCTTAGTCACAAAGAGGAATAATATTGCAGCTGTTCATGATTAATAAACATTCCCATGCTGGTGGTTGGTAACATTCAAATTAAACCCAGCCCTGAACCTAAACGTAGGCTAGGAATTTGCACAGTGTGGTTAGTTGCAATTTGTCAATTCAAGCCCAAATGTATCATACTTTGACTAAAATGATGACTTATTGACTTAAATCGTTGTGCAACATCATAGATAAGCTCTACCCATCGTCTTTCAGCTCGAATAAGTGGATTTCTACTACCAAATCCCACAAATATCATTAACCATTGATCTTCTGATTCTAGCATAATTGGTTGAGGAATGGCCATGGCTAATTAATACATGATTATGGACTGTGCCTCCTGTCTGTTAGGTCGTGTCAGGTCACATCAGTGCTAACCAGGGTCATGCCGTTACTCCCCTCTCTTCATAGGAAGATCTGTAGCTTTCCTTCACGGTAGATACTAGCCCATTCAGCAGTGCTCTCTATATCAGCTAGTGTTTGTAGTGGAGTTGGTATTGTAATCACTGTGTTTCTCCTAGCCTCTACCAGGCTTTCACCTCACCTTCGGTATGAAAGCCTGTGGAAGCTCTTGCCAATCAACCAAAAGGCGGTGCAATCAGCACTGGCAATCAGTGCTCAACTCATGTCATTTCAAACCAAATTATATTTTTAAAAAGATATGTATGTATTTTTTTTATCGAACTAAAAATATATAGTGCGCTTGCAATGCTACCACGATACATGTGCTTATTCTAGATAATTTGTGCTTCTGAAGAGAGATGAAAGGGGTAGTTTTTTCTGAAACATCAACGTCTACTCACACAGCCAATCAGCCAGCAGCCACTGGCAATCAGCGCTCCACTCATATCTACTTTTCCAATATGAACTCCCCCATGCTCTAGAGAACAATGTGAGTGAGGCCTGGAAGCTGAGGCTGTTGTCACTAAATAGGAGTCCTAGGGACTGCATAGTTCTCTATGAAGATCAGAGACTTTGCATGTGTCCCAAATGGTGTCCTGCTCTCTATGTGGCTCCCTATTCCCTATGGGCTCTGGTCAAAACTAGCAGTGGTGTAAAGTACTTAAGTAAGAATACTTTAAAGTACGACTTAAGTCGTTTTTTGGGGTATCTGTACTTTACTTTACTATTTATATTTTGACAAATTGTACTTTTACTTCACTACGTTCCTATAGAAAATATTGTACTTTTTGCTCCATACATTTTCCCTGACAACCAAAAGTACTTGTTACATTTTGAATGTTTTGCAGGACAGGAAAAGTGTGAAATTCACACATTTATCAAGAGAACACCTGGTCATCTCTACTGCCTATGGTCTGGCAGACTCACCAAACACAAATGCTAATAATGTCTGAATGTTGGAGTGTGCCCCTGGCTGTCTGTGCATTTTAAAAACAAGAAAAGGATGCCATCTGCTTTGCTTAATATAAGGAATGTTTTACTATGTATACTTTTACTTCTACTTTTGATACTTAAGCATATTTTATCAACTACATTTACTTTTGATACTTAAGTATATTTAAAACCAAATACTTTTAGACTTACTCAAGTAGTATTTTACTGGGTGATTTTCACATTTACTTGATTAACTTTCTATTAAGGTATCTATACTTTTACTGAAGTATGACAATTGGGTACTTCTTCCGCCACTGAAAACTAGTGCGCTGTATAGGGAATTTGGGATGTAGCCTTTGTACTCAGGCATAACAGAAGTGACTGAGTCACTGACAGGGAAATTGAATAAAATGTTGATTCCGCAATCTTTATGATATGCTTATCACATATCATATGAAACGGCTTTGCTATTGTGTTTGCTCTGTTAACCTAACGCAAATATGCAAACATCAAATTCATTAATTTCTCTCTCTCTCTCTCTCTCTGCGGCACAAGCTTCTTTTCGACATTTTTTGTTTTTGTGTCGGCCTCCGGTAAGTGTTTGAGGGATAACAAAGATTGAAGGGGTGCCATCAAACCTTGAGCCAAGGTCTCTCTCTCTCTCTGACACACAAACACACACACACACACAAACACACACTCCAAATGAATTTACGGTTGGGATGGAGGCCACCTCTGAAATAGCCAGTGTGTTTGGACGGGAAACAGACAGCACACATTGACCATGGCCAGCGGCTGTTGTCTGACTTCCCTGTCCGCAGGGAGAGGAACAAAGCAAATCATTTCTACTAATTATTTACTATGATTTTGTGGGGGTTTTCCCTCCAATGTTCTGACAACAGAAAATAAATGAAATGTACAACCTGAAACTCCTCCAAGGATATTGTTTTGCAGGGGCAAACTAGTATGCTTGTTTCAAATCAAATCAAATCATCAAATCAAATTTTATTTGTCACATACACATGGTTAGCAGATGTTAATGCGAGTGTAGCGAAATGCTTGTGCTTCTAGTTCCGACAATGCAGTAATAACCAACAAGTAATCTAACTAACAATTTCAAAACTACTGTCTTATACACAGTGTAAGGGGATAAAGAATATGTACATAAAGATATATGAATGAGTGATGGTACAGAGCAGCATAGGCAAGATACAGTGGATGGTATCGAGTACAGTATATACATATGAGATGAGTATGTAAACAAAGTGGCATAGTTAAAGTGGCTAGTGATACATGTATTACATAAGGATGCAGTAGATGATATAGAGTAAAGTATATACGTATGCAAATGAGATGAATAATGTAGGGTATGTAACATTATATTAGTTAGCATTGTTTAAAGTGGCTAGTGATATATTTTACATCATTTCCCATCAATTCCCATTATTAAAGTGGCTGAAAGTGAGTCAGTGTGTTGGCAGCAGCCACTCAATGTTAGTGGTGGCTGTTTAACAGTCTGATGGCCTTGAGATAGAAGCTGTTTTTCAGTCTCTCGGTCCCAGCTTTGATGCACCTGTACTGACCTCGCCTTCTGGATGATAGCGGGGTGAACAGGCAGTGGCTCGGGTGGTTGTTGTCCTTGATGATCTTTCTGGCCTTCCTGTAACATCGGGTGGTGTGGGTGTCCTGGAGGGCAGGTAGTTTGCCCCCGGTGATGCGTTGTGCAGACCTCACTACCCTCTGGAGAGCCTTACGGTTGTGGGCGGAGCAGTTGCCGTACCAGGCGGTGATGCAGCCCGCCAGGATGCTCTCAATTGTGCATCTGTAGAAGTTTGTGAGTGCTTTTGGTGACAAGCCGAATTTCTTCAGCCTCCTGAGGTTGAAGAGGCGCTGCTGCGCCTTCTTCACGATGCTGTCTGTGTGAGTGGAACAATTCAGTTTGTCTGTGATGTGTACGCCGAGGAACTTAAAACTTGCTACCCTCTCCACTACTGTTCCATTGATGTGGATAGGGGGGTGTTCCCTCTGCTGTTTCCTGAAGTCCACAATCATCTCCTTAGTTTTGTTGACGTTGAGTGTGAGGTTATTTTCCTGACACCACACTCCGAGGGCCCTCACCTCCTCCCTGTAGGCCGTCTCGTCGTTGTTGGTAATCAAGCCTACCACTGTTGTGTCGTCCGCAAACTTGATGATTGAGTTGGAGGCGTGCGTGGCCACGCAGTCGTGGGTGAACAGGGAGTACAGGAGAGGGCTCAGAACGCACCCTTGTGGGGCCCCAGTGTTGAGGATCAGCGGGGTGGAGATGTTGTTGCCTACCCTCACCACCTGGGGGCGGCCCGTCAGGAAGTCCAGTACCCAGTTGCACAGGGCGGGGTCGAGACCCAGGGTCTCGAGCTTGATGACGAGCTTGGAGGGTAATATGGTGTTGAATGCCGAGCTGTAGTCGATGAACAGCATTCTCACATAGGTATTCCTCTTGTCCAGATGGGTTAGGGCAGTGTCCAGTGTGGTTGAGATTGCATCGTCTGTGGACCTATTTGGGCGGTTAGCAAATTGGAGTGGGTCTAGGGTGTCAGGTAGGGAGGAGGTGATATGGTCCTTGACTAGTCTCTCAAAGCACTTCATGATGACGGAAGTGAGTGCTACGGGGCGGTAGTCGTTTAGCTCAGTTACCTTAGCTTTCTTGGGAACCGGAACAATGGTGGCCCTCTTGAAGCATGTGGGAACAGCAGACTGGTATAGGGATTGATTGAATATGTCCGTAAACAAACCGGCCAGCTGGTCTGCGCATGCTCTAAGGGCGCAGCTGGGGATGCCGTCTGGGCCTGCAGCCTTGCGAGGGTTAACACGTTTAAATGTCTTACTCACCTCGGCTGCAGTGAAGGAGAGTCCGCATGTTTTCGTTGCAGGCCATGTCAGTGGCACTGTATTGTCCTCAAAGCGGGCAAAAAGTTATTTAGTCTGCCTGGGAGCAAGACATCCTGGTCCGTGACGGTGCTGGTTTTCTTTTTGTAGTCCGTGATTGACTGTAGACCCTGCCACATACCTCTTGTGTCTGAGCCGTTGAATTGAGATTCTACTTTGTCTCTGTTCTGGCGCTTAGCTTGTTTGATAGCCTTGTGGAGGGAATAGCTGCACTGTTTGTATTCGGTCATGTTACCAGTCACCTTGCCCTGATTAAAAGCAGTGGTTCGCGCTTTCAGTTTCACGCGAATGCTGCCATCAATCCACTGTTTCTGGTTAGGGAATGTTTTAATCGTTACTATGGGAACTACATCTTCAACGCACGTTCTAATGAACTCACACACCGAATCAGCGTATTCGTCAATGTTGTTATCTGACGCAATACGAAACATCTCCCAGTCCACGTGATGGAAGCAGTCTTGGAGTGTGGAGTCAGCTTGGTCAGACCAGCGTTGAACAGACCTCAGCGTGGGAGCTTCTTGTTTTAGTTTCTGTCTGTAGGCAGGGATCAACAAAATTTTGTCGTGGTCAGCTTTTCCGAAAGGAGGGCGGGGCAGGGCCTTATATGTGTCGCGGAAGTTAGAGTAACAATGATCCAAGGTTTTTCCACCCCTGGTTGCGCAATTGATATGCTGATAAAATTTAGGGAGTCTTGTTTTCAGATTAGCCTTGTTAAAATCCCCAGCTACAATGAATGCAGCCTCCGGATAAATGGATTCCAGTTTGCAAAGAGTCAAATAAAGTTCGTTCAGAGCCATAGATGTGTCTGCTTGGGGGGGGATATATACGGCTGTGATTATAATCGAAGAGAATTCTCTTGGTAGATAATGTGGTCGACATTTGATTGTGAGGAATTCTAAATCAGGTGAACAGAAGGATTTGAGTTCCTGTATGTTTCTTTCATCACACCATGTCTTGTTAGCCATAAGGCATACGCCCCCGCCCCTCTTCTTACCAGAAAGATGTTTGTTTCTGTCGGCGCGATGCGTGGAGAAACCCGCTGGCTGCACCGCCTCCGATAGCGTCTCTCCAGTGAGCCATGTTTCCGTGTAGCAAAGAACGTTACAGTCTCTGATGTCCCTCTGGAATGCTACCCTTGTTCGGATTTCATCAACCTTGTTGTCAAGAGACTGGACATTGGCGAGAAGAATGCTAGGGAGTGGTGCACGATGTGCCCGTCTCCGGAGTCTGACCAGAAGACCGCCTCATTTCCCTCTTTTACGGAGTCGTTTTTTTTGGTCGCCGCATAGGATCCATTCCGTTGTCCTGGTTGAAAGGCAGAACACAGGATCCGCTTCGTGAAAATCATATTCTTGGTCGTACTGATGGTGAGTTGACGCTGATCTTATGTTCAGTAGTTCTTCTCGACTGTATGTAATGAAACCTAAGATGACCTGGGGTACTAATGTAAGAAATAAAATGTAAAAAAAACAAAAAACTGCATAGTTTCCTAGGAACGCGAAGCGAGGCGGCCATCTCTGTCGGCGCCGGAAGTCAGTTTGGTCCTGTGGCTCAGTTGGTAAGAACATGGCACTAGCAATACCATAGTGGTGGGTTTGGTTGTGTTTACACAGATAGCCCAATTCTGAACATTTGCTTAATTATTGGCAGAAGATCTGATCTGATTGGTCAAAAGTGCCATCCTTTGATGCCCACTGAGGTCACATACTAAAGTGTATGCACTGACTGTACTGTAAATTGCTTTGGATAAAAGCATTTGTTTAATTGCATCTTTTAATAGGATTACCTGACGAGTGTAGCTAGCCACACTACTTTCAAAAGTTTCGGGTCACTTAGAAATGTCCTTGTTGTTGAAAGAAAAGCACATTTTTTGTCCATTAAAATAACAAAATTGATCAGAAGAAAGTTATTTGTTTCTGGCCATTTTGAGCCTGTAATCGAATCCACATATGCTGATGCTCCAGATACTCAACTAGTCAAAAAAAGGCCAGTTTAATTGCTTCTTTAATCAGAACAATAGTTTTCAGCTGTGCTAACATAATTGCAAAATGGTTTTCTAATGATCAATTAATTTTTTTAAATGATAAACTTGGATTAGCTAACATAACGTGCCATTGGAACACAGGACTGATGGTTGTTGATGATGGGCTTCTGTACGCTTATGTAGATATTCAATAAAAAATCTGCTGTTACCAGCTACATTAGTCATTTACAACATTAAGAATGTCTACACTGTATTTCTGATCAATTTGATGTTATTTTAATGGACAAAAAATGTGCTTTTCTTTCAAAAACAAGAACATTTCTAACTGATCCCAAACTTTTGAACGGTAGTGTACATCACCCAGAGGACAGACATGTGCCATCACACATTTACTAGAAATTATGATCCCATGGAGCCGTCTCTCTTTCATCCCTCCATCCGACCAGAATAACAAACAGGAACTATTTTCCCTTCTGAGGGAGAGATCACTGGAGCTTTGGCTGTGAAAAGGGTCAGCTTTTCTTCAATCTTTCCCCTGCTCTGTGTGTGTGTGTGTGTGTGTGTGTGTGTGTGTGTGTGTGTGTGTGTGTGTGTGTGTGTGTGTGTGTGTGTGTGTGTGTGTGTGTGTGTGTGTGTGTGTGTGTGTGTGTGTGTGTGCATGCATGCACGCACGTGTCATGTGTGTGTGTTGTGCGTGTGTGCTCATAAGTGCATGTGTGTGCGTGCCCATATCTGCATGTGTGTGTATGTTCGTGCTAGACGTGTGTCTGAATGCCTGGACTCTCCTCATAAGGAATTCCTCTACTGTAGTCAGAGGCAATCGTGAAACTCCCCTGCTGCTCTAGCCATTGCTGTATTCCTGAAGTTAATATAACTGACAGTTCCAAGTAGCCTTACCGCTCAAAAACTGGTCACCTGCTAGGAGCATTCATCATCTTCAGAGGTACCCCACTACTCCTTAAATTGCCTTCATGGACTCTACCCCCTTCTACCCCATTGCCAAGTCCCCCTGCTTGATCCTTAAAGTCACCTCACAGCTCATAGTGACAGAATTAGGACAGCCACCTCATAGGGGGGCATCAAAGAAGAAGAGGAGAAGTAGATGGATTAATAAGTAAAGAAATGTATGACACACAAAAAGAATACGTTAAGCCTGATCACACAGGATAAGATGTATCATACTAGGCTCCTGACGGGAGGGGGAGTAGATTGAACCTGAGTGTTCTTTCTCTCTCATCAGTTCTCTTGTTCTTTTCTCTCTCTCTCTCTCTCTCTCTCCTCTGTCTGTCTGTCTGTCTGTCTGTCTGTCTGTCTGTCTGTCTGTCTGTCTGTCTGTCTGTCTGTCTGTCTGTCTGTCTGTCTGTCTGTCTGTCTGTCTGTCTGTCTGTCTGTCTGTCTGTCTGTCTGTCTGTCTGTCTGTCTGTCTGTCTGTCTGTCTGTCTGTCACTCTCCCTTTTTCCATCAAAGAGATCCAACATGTCTACTCTTCCCATCCCGGCGGGAGCGTCAGAATAGGGAAGCATTGTTCCACGGAAGATGGACGGCCCTTCTAATGTCTGCCTCTGGAAGGTGAGGAACATCAGGGGGACGTGTTTGTGCCCGCATTTACCCAGCATGCCCCTGTTCATTATTCAGCCAATCCATCAGCCACCACCAGTCGCAGTGGTGCCGCGAGAGGGGCGGGGAGTGGCGGGGGCTGTGCCGCTTGGCCAATATTTAACAGAAGTCTTGCTGTTTTTGGAGGAAGCGGGGGTGGGGGGTGGGGGGAGCTTCAGAGATGCCTTCAAGGAAGAAAATAGACTAGTGTTTTTAAATTCTATTTCCAAAGACCACAATTAACATTTTGGTGGAGTCAGCCTTCTCACCATGCAGCTTCACAGTCAACTTCTGTCTTGCTGTCTTTTTCTCTCTCTTCTGTTTCCACGTCTTCTCAAGGAAGAAACAAGAAGAAAAGAGGTGAAAGAGAAGAAAAGGAAAGCTTTGGCCTTCATGATACTGTAAGACCTCTGACTTCTGTCCTGTTTGCTCGCTTCTTTTTCCGGTGTTCTCTCTCACCGACTCACTAGCCCTTTCTCTTACACATTACTCTGTGTAGATCAGTGCTTTTTGCCTCTGTCCCGTGAGAGTATTTTCCATAACTGTCACGCTATATAAGATATGTATCTTGACATTTAACAGTTTTCTTGACTTGACATTTAAGGAGACACGTCCTGTCTTGAACCCTGCAACAGGAATCAGTAGGACATGAACACCAGTTACCCAAAACTGTCTTTCCCCTGCAGTCAATATAGTTGAAGTTCAACTCCATCAAATGAGCAGTAGCTATTGATATAGGATATCACTTTTATACAATTTATCTCACCCTGTCCCCTTTATAGTGCACTACTTATTTTTACCAGGGCCCATATGACTCACTGAGCCAGTAGGTTTCTGGTCAAAGGTAGTGCACTATGTTGGTATCAGCGTGCCATTTGGGATGCACACCCACTCTTAGCGGTTGATGGGACATCGATGTTTATCAGCAGTTATCAGGTGCTAAAGTATCATCTTTATGACATGGAAAAACAGCAGTGAAATTTTGAAGAGCAGTGGTAAGGTCATCCTTCTACGCCGAGCTAGCTTGTCTGTGTGATGTTGCAATGTTGTCTTGCTCTCATGCTCTAACCAGTCAGGGCTTTCAGCAGCCGTCCAACCACGGCTCTTCCTGCCAAAATGCTCCTCCGACGCCTGCCACTGTTTATTACTGAAGAGCACACTCACACACACAACAAACTCACAGATTCACACACACTCGCTAAAAGACAAATTAGAGTGTTTTACAGGACAGTGGCTGTGGAGGATGAGCGTGCGTGCGCACACACGCACACACAGAATAAGTCACAGACACACACACACCCATCCCCCCCATCGTCTCAATTCCTCCATCCCGTCTCTGACATAGAGGAGAGAGGATATGATAGTGTGTTATGTCTGATAAAGTCTGTGTATGTAATAAAGCTGTCTCCTCCACCTCCATGCTAATCCATGCTGACAGGTCCTGACTTTAACTGTACGATTAATGTGACGCTCAGACCGCTACCCACCGGATGCATTTAATGTCATCCAACCGCAATATCACCATCGCCCTCCATCACCCCTGCTCCACACAAATGAGAGTAGTGCAAATGTCATAAATCCTGTGGCATGTTGTCCGTTTTCATTATTTTTTAAATGTATTCTCAGGTGAGGGTTTGCTTGTTTATTTTGTATACACTGCTCCTGAATCCAGCCAGATTGGCACAAGACGGACTTTGAAATTTGACGTCTGTCCATGTGATGAGGGCGTCAGGAAATTCCTTCAAAACTGATCACCAAGAGCGACAGTAATCCCATGACTCCGGATCCGAAGGTCGAGTGTTCAAACCCAGTGGTAGACACTTGTTTTTGTGTGTGTTTTTTTCACTATTCCAGAGCCGTCAGCCAGCCAGGAGCTGCCAGAGCCGTCAGCCAGCCAGGAGCTGCCAGAGCCGTCAGTCAGCCAGGAGCTGCCAGAGCCGTCAGTCAGCCAGGAGCTGCCAGAGCCGTCAGCCAGCCAAGAGCTGCCAGAGCCGTCAGTCAGCCAGGAGCTGCCAGAGCCGTCGAGCTGCCAGAGCCGTCAACCAGCCAGGAGCTGCCAGAGCCGTCGAGCTGCCAGAGCCGTCAACCAGCCTGAACTACCCCTCAGTCCTGAGCTACCTCTCAGTCCTGAGCTACCCTATAGGTTCAGGTTTTGCGGCCGGAGTCCTCACCTTGGGGGGGGGGGGTACTGTCACGTTCTGACCATAGATCTTTTGTGTTTTCTTTGTTTTAGTGTTGGTCAGGATGTGAGCTGAGTGGGCATTCTATGTTGTGTGTCTAGTTTTCCCGTTTCTATGTTTGGCCTGATATGGTTCTCAATCAGTGGCAGGGCTTAGTCATTGTCTCTGATAGGGAACCATATTTAGGTAGCCTGTTGTGTGTTGGGTTTTGTGGGTGGTTGTCTTCTGTCTTCGTGTGTCTGCACCAGACAGAACTGTTTCGGTTTTTCCACATTTGTTGTTTTGTATTTTGTAGTGTTCACATTTATCGTCTATATTAAACATGATGAACACTAACCACGCTGCGCTTTGGTCCTCTCCTCCGTCAACAGAAGAAAGCCGTTACAATCACCTACCGAGAGATGAACCTGGAGAAGAGCCCCCTAAGCAAGCTATAGTCCTGGGGCTCTGTTCACAAACACAAACAGACCTCATAGATCCCCAGTACAGCAACACAATTAGACCTAACCAAATCATGAGAAACAAAAAGATAATTACTTGACACATTGGAAATAATTCAAACTAGAATGTTATTTGACCCTAAACAGAGAGTACACAGTGACAGGATAGTGGACCACTGAGACTGACCCAAACTTAAGGAACGCTCTGAGTATGTACAGACTGCCGGAGGCAGACCTGGCTCTCAAGAGAAGACAGGCTATGTGCACACTGCCCACAAAATGATGTGGAAACTGAGCTGCACCTCCTAACCTCATGCCAAATGTATGACCATATTAGAGACACATATTTCCTCGGATTACACAGATCCTCAAAAAATTTGAAAACAAACCCAATTTTGATAAACTCCCATATGTACTGGGTGAAATACCAAAGTGTGCCATCACAGAAGCAAGATGTGTGACCTGTTGCCAGAAGAAAAGGGCAACCTGTGAAGAACAAACACCATTGTAAATACAACCCATATTTATGTTCATTTATTTTCCCTTTCGTACTTTAACCATTTGCACATTGTTACAACACTGTATATAGACATAATATGACATTTGAAATGTCTTTATTCTTTTGGAACCATTGCGAGTGTAATGTCTAATGTTCGTTTTTACTGTTTATTTCACTTTTGTGTATTATCTACTTCACTTGCTTTGGTAATGTTAACATATGCTTCCAATGCAGAGGGAGAGCGACAGAGAGAAAGCAAGAGGCAGTGAGAAAGAGAGGGTCATGAATAGAAACCTTGACATTTAGGAAACAATCACAGTCACGCACAGTCGGATGTCATGGAAACATTTTCTAAGTATACTTAATTCTAGCCTTTCTCTGGCTTTAAGTGGTCTCGTCTAGCTCGTAGGATGTTCATAGTCTCTGAATTGGCTACTTTCGGTAGAATTTGATATTCACGGTATTTTGAAACAAGGCTTTTAAATGGATCTATTTGCATTAGAAATGCACTAAAGTGACACATACATAGTGGGTGTGAATAAAGCATGGCTGTTCACCTTTTCTCCAGCTGTGCCTGTGGAGCCCGGGAAGACGTGTGGGTGTGTGTTATTATCCCCAGGTTTCTGAAAATGTCAGCCACACACTCCACTGACTCCACTGGTGAGGGGGAACAGGTAGAGTTGGCAGGGTGAGGGGACAGAATGATAATGAGGGGAGGTAAACAAACAATTGCTAGGGAAGGTCTACACACCCCTTGCACAGTCATCAGATTTTGCTGCCTTAAAATTAAACCTAAAAATGGATTAAATTAGATTTTTCCCACTTACTGATCTACACAACCTACTCAACATTTTTCAAGTCAAAGAAAATAAGTTAATACCTGGTGGAAGTGCATTTGTCAGTCATTACAACTGTGACTCATTTAGAATACGATTATACCAAGTTTGCACAACTCATCAACTTTTAGGGCAACATACAGTTTATATACACCTGAGCCAAATACATTTAAACTCAGTTTTTACAATTCCTGACATTTAATCCAAGTACAAATTCCCTGTTTTAGGTCAGTTAGGATCACCACTTTATTTTAAGAATGTGAAATGTCAGAATAATAGTAGAGAGAATGATTTGTTTCAGCTTTTAGTTATTTCATCACATTCCCAGTGGGTCAGAAATGTACATACACTCCATTAGTATTTGGTAGCATTGCCTTTAAATTGTTTAACTTGGGTCAAACGTTTCGAGGAGCCTTTCACAAGCGTCCCACAATAAGTTGGGTGAATTGTGGCCCATTCCTCCTGACAGGGCTCGTGTAACTGAGTCAGGGTTGTAAGGCCTCTTTGCTCGCACAAGCTTTTTCAGTTCTGCCCACAAATTCTCTATGGGATTGAGGTCAGGGCTTTGTGATGGCCACTCCAATACCTTGACTATGTTGTCCTTGCAGTTGCAAACCGTAGTCTGGCTTTTTTATGGCGGTTTTGGAGCAGTGGCTTCTTCCTTGCTGAGTGGCCTTTCAGGTTATGTTGATATAGGACTCTTTTTACTGTGGATATAGATACTTTGTACCTGTTTCCTCCAGCATCTTCACAGGGTCCTTTGCTGTTGTTCTGGGATTGATTTGCACTTTTTGCACCAAAGTACGTTCATCTCTAGGAGACAGAATGCGTCTCCTTCCTGAGCGGTATGACGGCTGCGTGGTCCCATGGTGTTTATACTTGCCTACTATTGTTTGTACAGATGAACGTGGTACCTTCAGGCATTTGGAAATTGCTCCCAAAGGATGAACCAGACTTGTGGAGATCTAAAAAATGTTTTCTGAGGTGTTGGCTGATTTCTTTTGATTTTCCCATGATGTCAAGCAAAGAGGCACTGAGTTTGAAGGTAGGCCTTGAAATACATCAACAGGTACACCTCTAATTGACTCAAATGATGTCAATTAGCTTAGCTCAAATTATGTCAAAAGCCATGACATCATTTTCTGGAATTTTCCAAGCTGTTTAAAGGCACATTCAACTTATTGTATGTAAACATCTGACCCACTGGACTTGTGATACAGTGAATTTTAATTAAAATAATCTGTTTGTAAACAATTGTTGTAAAAATTACTTGTGTCATGCACAAAGTAGATGTCCTAATCGACTTGCCAAAACTACAGTTTGCTAAGAAGAAATTTGTGGAGTGGTTGAAAAACGAGTTTTAATGACTCCAACCTAAGTGTATGTAAACTTCCGACTTCAACTGTACACTGAGTGTATGTTCCCCTCACATTAAGGACACCTGCTCTATCCATGACATAGAATGAACAGGTCAATCCAGGTGAAAGCTATGATCCCTTATTGATGTCACTTTTAAATTTACTTCAATTAGTGTAGTTGAAGGGGGGAGACAAGTTAAAGAAGTATGTTTAAGCCTCGAGACAATTGAGACATGGATTGTGTATGTGTGTCATTCAGATGGTGAATGGGCAAGACAAAAGATTTAACTGCCTTTTAATGGGGTATGTTAGTAGGTGCCAGGCGCACTGGCTTTTGTCAACACTGCAATGCTGCTGCGTTTTTTATGCTCAACAGTTTCCCCTGTGTATCAAGAATGGTCCACCACCCAAAGGACATCTAGCCAACTTGACACAACTACGGGAAACATTGGAGTCGACATGGGTCAGCATCCCTGTGGAACGCTTCCGATGCCTTTAGAGTCCATACCCCGACGAATTGAGGCTGTTCAATTTGAGGAAAATGTCCTTCGTGTTTCTGATTCATTGTTTATGTCAGAATTACTCAAGCTCAGTAAATTTGGTTGGGAATCATTGATGGACAGCAATATTCAATCTTTGTCTTATATTTTCACTCCTGTAAAAAAATGTTTATCCTGACAAATTCCCCAGTCCTTGCCTGTGACAAAGATACCCATAACATGATGCTGCCACCACAATAATTGAAAATACAGAGGATCAACAACATAGTATTATTGCATATTACAGTGAGCTATGTCAAGAATCCAGTATATAAATACAGGCGATGTGTATAAACAGTGTACAAAAATGCTCTGTACAGTGGTAGATATATTAGAATGGGCAATGTGAAGAATACAGTATATGATTAAGAATCTGGCAAAAATCCAGTATATAAATAAGAATTCAGTATATATATACGTGGTGTCTATAAACAGTTTTACAATAATGCAATGTACAGTAGTAGATATATTAGAATGAGCAAAGTGAAAAATACGGTATTTGAATACACAGTGTGAAAAATAGTCCAGTGTTTAATGTCTCTACAGTATATACATGGGACAGCAGTGTTGGCTGTGTGTGTGTGTGTGTGTATGTGTATGTGGGTGTGTTTGATCGTACATGTGAGTACAAAGTCTGCATATGCATGAGGTATGTATATGAACCTGTGTGTGTTTTATGTGTGAGCGAGTCTACCTTTGCCCCTTACTTACTACAGGAGTACTACTTACTACTCTCATCTACTACAGAGGATGGAGTGATGGGTGTTCAACAGTCTGATGGCCTGGAGATAAAAGCTGTTTTTCAGTCTTTCAGTCCCGGCTTTGATGCACCTGTACTGTCTCTGTCTGCTAGATCATAGCAGAGGGAACAGAACGTGACTCTGGTTGCTGAGGTCCTTGAAGATCTTCTTGGCCTTCCTTTGACACTGAGTGCTGTAAGTGTACTGGAGGGCAGGCAGTTTGCCCCTGGTGATGCGTTTGGCTGACCTCACCACCCCCTGGAGAGCCATTCGGTTGAGGGCAGTGCAGTTGCCGTACCAGGTGGTGATGCAACCTGTTTGTGAGGGGCCATGGCAAATTACGTCAGCCGCCTGAGGTTGTAGAGGCGCCGTTGCACCGTCTTCACCACAGTAGTGTGCACGCCAAGGAACTTCAAGCTTTTGACCCTCTCCACTGTGGGCCCGTCGATGTGATGGGGGTGTGCTCCCTCCTCTGTCTCATGTAGTCCACGATCAGTTCCTTCATTTTTGTTTTACGTTGAGGCAGAGGTTATTTTCCTGGCACCACTCTGCCAGGGCTCTAACATCCTCGATGTAGGCTGTCTCGTAGTTGTTGGTAGTCAGGCCTTCCACTGTCATGTCGTCAGCAAACTTTACGATGGATTTGGAGTCGATCGTAGCCATGCAGTCATGGGTAAACAGGAAACACAGGAGGGGGCTGAGCAAACCCCCCCTGTGGGGCCTCGTGTGTTGAGGATCAGTGTGGCAGAGGAGTTGTTGCCTACCCTCACCACCTGGGGTCAACCCGTTAGGAAGTCTAGGACAAGGTCGCACAGAGAGGGGTTCAGTCCCAGGGCCCTGAGCTTAGCGACAAGCTTGGAGGGCGTTATGGTGGTGAAAGCAGAGCTGTAGTTGATTAACAGCATTCTCACAATTGTGTGACAACATTGCAAATAAATTAACTTTTTTGACTCAATTCAAAACAACAGGCTTAGATCAAATCCAATACAACAAAACACAGAGTGAAACCCCTTTGTATTTTCAAGTATTGTGGTGGCAGCATCATGTTTTGGATTTGCTTGTCACCGGCAGGGACTGGGGAGCTTGTCAGGATCAAAATAAATAAAGTAAAGCTCAGGTAAAAAGTTAGAGGAAAACCCGCTGCTTGTCTTCAGAAAACCTGGGATCGTTTTTATACTGTTTTTTTTAAATTCTGAGCGGTCCAGTCTTAGCCCTGACTTAAATCGTCATGAAAATCAGAGACAAGGTTTGAATATTGCTGGCCATCAATGATTCCTAACCAAATATATGGAGTTTGAGCATTTTTTTTAACAAAGAACGATGTATGCATGTTGCCAAGTTGGTGGGATCTTATTATACATAATTCACAGCTGTAATGGCTATCAAAAGTGCTTCCATTTTATTTGGAAGATTTTCTTACATTTTTCTTTCACTTTGAAAATGTGGAGTAAGTTATTTAGATCTGTAG